>NC_054608.1:12454190-12754547 GCF_004785595.1 Juglans microcarpa x Juglans regia
CTATCTCATTGCTAATTTTCTTCCCTAGATTAGCATGTGGGGTTTGAGAATATAAATTCTTTGTTCTGCATACCATAAGCTGAAATTTTACGATTTATATCGAAACTTAACCTTTTTTACCTAGGCTATCCAAACGTGTTTTTGGCAAAACTACTGTTTTCTTATACCATTTGTTTTCTTATACTGTTTTCTTCCCTTGAATATTCCCTTTATCTCAGGCTAGAATGGCCATCAACAATGCAACAAAAGTTGAAGAAAGCACACGAAGATGGCTTTCCATGATGGCAAGGGACTGCAAACGCTTTTGTAAAATCATGGTTTGTTTCTCCTAGTACTTTTGGAGGGAGAAAAAGTAGACGTGTCTTATGGTTATGGTCTTGTAGCATTTTATAGAATTAACGCCTTTGATTAATTGCAGGGATTGACTGAGACAGGTTCTGGTTCTTCAGGAAATCTAGTCCAAAATGAAAGGAAGAATTCTACCTCTGCTGATGAAGCTAGTGGAGTTTTGGTCAATCAATTGCAGAGACTAGCCGAGATGGGTTCTGCTTCTTCTGGAAATGTAGTCCACAAAGCGAGGAAGAAAATAACTTTTGCTGATGAAGCTGGTGGCAAGTTGTGCCATGTCAGGATTTTTGAGGATGACACGGAATCCGTGTTCGAATCTAACGATGAAAAGCAGGAACTGCTGATTACTGAACAATGAGATTCTTGGTTTAGAAATTTCATTCTTCGCATCTAAATGGTAGAATCAGAGGCAAATAGCGTGTCATGGAGGATTGTGATATATTTTTTGCCATATATAAAATAGAGGCATGCCCTGGATCAGCCCCCATATCAACCCCTTGTTTTGGTTAGTCTCATTATTGTTCATGTTTCCATTGATATGTATTGTGTTGTATGAAGGGAAGGTACAGAATCAGAATGGCGTGGAGAGAGATGTTGATGTTTTATAAGAGAAGATTTTACTCGGAGATTTGTTATCTGTCGTTTGTTTTAATTTTTTTAGTCACACCCTTAAATTACTTGACATGCTTGGATTTGTTGTCATCATTTCTCGGAAAAAAACAATTTTCAGAAAATATTTTCACCACTTTTGGGGTTGGCCATGATGTGAAAAGGTACTCTTACTGTGAAAGAAAGAACGGCCAAGAATACGTCAACTACGAGTACATGACTTGTTCTCGTCTCATTCCCTTGTTCTAATTTGTAAGTGTTTCATATATTTTAATTACTTGAAAATAAATAATTAATTGGTGGTTGCATTACTCTGCCTTCCAAATGGCTTGGTAGTGACTGATTTTCTTTTTTCCCTTTTTTTTTTTTCAATCTTCGGATTCTTTTAAAAGAAAATTGAGTGAAATTAATTTTATTAGTCAAATAAATTATGAAGATTAAAAAACTAAAAAAAAAGGGGTCATAATTAGGGATGACAAATCGTATTTTCGAGTCGTGTCAAGTCATGAACATTCGACTATATAGGTCAATCCGAATTTAATTTATTAAGCTAAACGTATCAAACTTTCAAATCTTAATTTAATCTATATAGATAATGGATCGTGTCGTGTCATTCGTTTTGATCCGTTTAATAATTAATTAAAAATATGCTAACACAACACGATTCATTTACACTTGTTTCGTTCATGTAAATGGGTTGAATTAAAACGCATAACTCATTTGACCTGATTAACATAATTTCACATAAAAGATAAAATCTATATTTATTAATAACCACAATATCTTTAAAAAATATATATCAATTTTTTTAAATCTTAACATATAATTAAACCAATATTATAGACCATACAATAACAAATATGAGTATAGGTCTAAAATTACAATCTCAACAATAAAAAATAATAAAAATATATGCATACTAAGAAATACCAATATTACAATTTAACAATAATAACATTTTAATTTTGAAATTAATTCAAAACGAGTTGATTTTGTGTTTAGCAGGTTGACCTGTTTATAAATCGTGTCTTAACGAGTCAAGCCGTTTTGACCCAAACCCATTAACATCAAACCTAAACTGATTAATTTCGTATCGTGTTCATGTTGGATTATGGATCGTGTCGCATATTGCAACCTCTAGTCATAATTCTTTTAAATTGGGGGCAAACTAGTTTTTCCCATAGTTTATACAATGCCAAGATAAAAAGAGAAAATCACAACTAAAATACAGAGTAATTTTACATATTTTCTTGTCACAAAAGTGAAATTATAATATGCATAAAGAAGACAAAGAAATTAAAAAGAAAATCAAATTTGCTTTAAAAATTGCTAAAAATATATATATAATTTTGATTGAATAAGATTGTCTCTCCCCCTTGAAAAAAATCAAAATCCGACGGAGGCTCGGTGGCCCCAAGGAGAGTCGCAGAACAAGACCTCCCAAATGTCGCAGAATGCCTCCACGATTACTCCGTGATAAAGCCTCGAATTCAGAGTCAAAAAACACTGCAACAGCTCCTGCAATTCCTCCGCCCCCAATATCTGCTTCTCCAATATCATCTCCATCATCGACCTCTTGAATTCCTCGTACGGCTCTTCCGTCCTCTTCACCACCGCGAAGCTCTCCCTCACCTTCCCGTTCGCCGTGCACGTTGCCATCCTCCTCAACACCGACGCATTTGATCCCGCCGTTGTTGATTCGGTTTTCAGAGCGTATCGTCTCAGCCTCCGTGCCTTCTTTACGTTCTCCATCTCCGAATTCTTCTTGGATTCCTCCCTCGCCTTCTCCTCCGAGCAAAGGAATTCTAGAGACATGTCCTTCGAGAAGCTCCTTGAGAAAGAAAGCAGCGCTTCGCTCTCTTCGTCTACATCGCTACACCAGCTACAGTCTCCGAGAGGAATGCTCGTACGGACAATCCCTTTGTTCTTCTCCCTTTCGGTTTTCGAAACCGCCGGTTTGATGTCCGGGATGTGATTCTTGCGACGAGTTTTGGACTCATGCCTTCCCGCCACTGCGGTGGACCTTTGAGCTTCCTTCTTCCACGTGTGAACTGGTGATGATTGGGGGCTGCAGCCGACGGATATGAGCTTCGCCGAAACCCGGCGTTTATGAAGAGGGTACTGTTCTGGTGTTGACGGTGGCGCCAGTACCTTGGGAGGGTACACGGTGTCCAATGCTCTTTGGTTGACTGTAGACACCCGATAAATCGCCGGCGATGGAACTTCTGGGAGATTAGAAGGGTCTCTGGAACGACAAATTTGTAGGGATTGGAAGGAGGCAATGAAACGAGGGAACCTAAGCTTGAGACGTTTAGCCATGTCTTCTGAGATGGCTTTGCTTTGAGGAGTGACTTACTGAGGAGGTTTTCAAAGGGCAGAATATATAATAGTAGAGAGAGAGAGAGAGAGAGAGAGAGAGAGAGAGGCCGGCCATGGAAATGGAATGCATAAGAAGGCAAGCTGAGAGAAAATCTGAGTAAAAGAATTTGAAGTTATAATATGGCTCGTAAGTACTGAAAGGTACGGGGAATTTCCTTTGTAAATGTAGTGTTCGAAAATGCCTGTCACCAGGTGGTCGGGTGTTACTATAATATAGAATAAACAATTCTTTGTATATCAAATCTTCAAACTGATGATGTAGGTCGCGTTAGGTTAGTACAGTGAATTAAAATGAGATAAATTGTGATAAAATTTAAAAATTAAAAAAAAAATTATTTTTTAATATGATTATTATTTTAATATTTAAAAATGTTAAATTATTTATAATATTTTATGTGAACATTTGTGAAAATTATAATAATTAGATGAGATGATATAAGTTAAGATTAACTCTCAATCCAAACCGAGCCTTAACCTCTAACAAAAATAGATGTCATTTGCATAGTAAATTGAGATGAGATGAGTTAAGATAAAAGTTAAAAATTGAATAAAATATTATTAGAATATTATTTTATAATATTATTATTATTTTCAAATTTGAAAAAATTGAATTGTTTATTATATTTTGTGTGAAAATTTAAAAAAATTATAATGATGAGATGAGACAAGACGAGATAAAATACTTTTTATATTCAAACGAGACCTAAATTTACAACTCAAATGAGATAGAAATATAAAGTAGGTCTGAGAAGATCTACGGTTGTAATGAATAAATCTTTTAAAGTATTATTCTATAAATTTTACAAGATTATTTTTGTGTATCCATCTCTCTCTCACTCTACTTCTTGATGTTTTGAACTCTAGGCATTCAAATATAATTTTTGAGTAATGTTATGTCCTAAATTCAAAGGTTGATAGATTATGTCATCTCCTTACTGTGCGATAGGAGTAAAATGAAAGTTTAGTTTATAGAAATTTTCTATAACTATTTGATAGTTTGAAAATAGAACGCTCGAGTTTAATTTGAAGGGTAAACTATATAACTTTTAATAATCAAGAATGTATTTATACCTAAAAAAAACTCCCACGTGAAAACTACTTGTAACGTTGATATCGTTGATATGGATCCGGTGTTGAACGGGTCGTCTATGAGGTCATTGTTACTAGACAGAACAAATGATTGGTATATAGTATGGGTAAGATTCCTTAAAGACGTTCATTTTAACTCATCTGTTAATTAAATGAACCAAATAAAAGCTCAAGTTTGAAGCTCAATTAATTTCATTTTTTTTTTTTTTTTGCTAGGTAATACTTTATGAAATAAGATCTTCTCTATTTTACTTGAAATGAATAGTATTTATTTGTTTGAAAAAACGAAATATTTTAGACTCTTTATATATTTTAAAAAGTGATTCTATTAATAAGTGATGGAAGACTCCACCATTCCTACGAATTGGGGGTGTTGAAGACAGATGTGTTTCGCACACCAGATATTGGGCTAAATCACCAGCAACACTGAGAAGCTGATGGAATTGGGATTTATGGGTAACTCAATGCCAAAATTAGTATTTCCTTAGAGAGAAGAATAAAATGGTAATGCGTAATCCCTGTTCTCATCTGATATCGTGCTTTTATACCATTTGTCAGGCATGGGACATTCTGTATCTGATGTTAGGCCCTAGTGCCTCACGTATGGGGTACCATGCCGTTGTCTTTAATGTTGCATGGCCTCCTGGGCAACACCTTAGTGGCAGGTGGGTGGAACGACCACTTTCCGTGTACTCTATTAGGGGCAAGAAGACTGGCTGCGATCCTTGTCCACGTCTCGGATCAATTTCTTAAATGCAGCGTGGCCTTTTCACAACATGCACCCTTCTTTCGTTTTATTTGACTCATGGACCACTTGTGTTGATAACCCTTGGGCCTTCAGAGTAGGCTTAACTTGGCCCGATAAAGGTTTTAGCCTTCTAGTTGGGCCCGACCCAATGAGGAATACTAATATCCCTTTTATTTATCCCGTTAATTCTTCCCATAAGTGTACGGTAGGAATTTCTTTCTCAAGGGCGTCTTGGTGGTTTGTAATGTCTGATTGACATGTCACCTGTTGTGTGCGCCCGTCCATCTTCCCACGCTTGGATTGCATGTGACGACTGATACCCCATGTCCCTTCGTGCAGCGTGAATCGCAAGGCCCGTTCCTTGTCAGCTACCTTTATACTACGTGTGTCGCTTTTTTGTCTAGAGAAGTCCATTCAGTGTAGGCTTCTCTTTATACTTGGACTTTGTCCCTCCTGGTTTGCTTCTCTTCATTTGCTCTCAAACTTTCAAATTCACTATGTGTCGTTTATCTCTCTGCTCTCCTTTCCTCCTCTATCTCCTCTGACCAATTCCTTTAGTTCCTTTAATGGCTCCTAAGAATGTTTCTCGCCTTGCTTCCCGAGGCTCACGCTCGTCGCATCCGTTGAGGTCCTTCAAAACCCCCGAAGGTTTGGATCCCCTTGAGGTTCACGATGACTCGCAGTACTTTGAGGGGCACCATTGGTCTTCAGTCGTCACCACCGCTAAACTAAGGTCTTTGAGGTCTTCTTATTGGGTGTCGGACTCCATCGTCTTGGAGATCTCGATGGCTCGTCAGGGGACTGTAGATTCAGAGGGTTATGCCATGAGGGTGGTGCTATATCCCTCCATGTTCTCCAACAGTTTGCGGCTCCCATTATGGCAGCCTGCTCGAGACTTCTTAGACTTTCTCCGGTTGGCTCCTTCGTAACTCCACCCTAACGTGGGAGGATCCTCATGTGTTGTCGCATTGTCTTGTGCAAGGTGTTGGAGGACACATAAGTGGATTACCCAGACCTCATTGCTAGGGAGTTCATCCTCACTCACGGGCTGCGATGTCTTGACGATAACCTCTGCAGCTTTCTATCTCGCTTGTGACTTATGGTTGGTTGGTCGGTTGAAGCCTCGGTTCTCCCGCATCAAGGATTGGACCATGCACTTCTTCTTTGTGTTGGGCCAAGATTGGGAGTTTCCCGCCCTTGAGGCCACTCGCCGCCAGTTTCTTGTCCGTGCAGTTTAGAGGGTCGTGTTGGAGGATCAGGAAATTTGCTTGACCCCAACCGAGGAGGAGGTTCAGTTGGTTACTGTCTACGTCTGGGTGAAATCGCACCCGGAGGAGCTCCATACTAATGCCTTGTTGCTCAATGCCAAAATAGGCAGATTCTTAGCACCCTTAGCCCATACCCGATTCAAAGGCCGCCGTATTCCGATGTGGTCCCCTGTGCACCAAGATCGAAAGAGGCCCTCTAGCCCATCGTTGGAAGGGAAAGGGAAAAAGCCTCACATCGAGGCGGATCGCGACCTATGGGAGTCTAGTGACAGCAGCTCTAACTTGCCCTAGTTACATCCCCTAGAGTAGTCTTCTCAGGGTGGACGACCCACTTTAGGTCCAGTGGGTGGCTCCTCGCGCACCTCTCCTTCTTCAACTTTTCGGCTGGCAACATCTTCTACCTTGTCGAGCCACATGGGGCGGTCCTCTTCGAATGTAATGGGGGCATCTCGAGAAGGGCAACTCGTCGCTGGTTTGCCCATTGCCCCCTTCTTCTTCTTCTTCTAGACCTGTGTTGTCCGCTACCCTGCCGAGCAACGTGAGGCAAACCAAGATCCTTAGTCAAGGAGAGAAGGAGCTTGAAATGGCTTTCTTCCTAGCCTTTTTGGATCCTGCTCAGAAGGAATCTCGAGTCTTCGTTCCACTGCTCGACGACTCCTTGGAGATGATCGAAATTGGTGAGGGGGCTGATGATCGTGTAGAGGCCACTGTGCCGAGGCGCCGACGTCTTTGGACGATGGTGATG
Source organism: Juglans microcarpa x Juglans regia (assembly GCF_004785595.1). Taxonomy (NCBI): domain Eukaryota; kingdom Viridiplantae; phylum Streptophyta; class Magnoliopsida; order Fagales; family Juglandaceae; genus Juglans; species Juglans microcarpa x Juglans regia. The sequence goes on from NC_054608.1 coordinate 12,461,377, forward strand.
GCATCCGTTCTCCTCACACAGGGGAATCTTCGGGTCACCCTCTGGTCCTCGATCTTAGTGAGGACAGGGTCTCTATTCTCGAGTCTCCCTTCTGTGGGTCCTTAGAGCCTAAAATCGTCTCGTTGGAGGCACTGGGAGGAGAGACATCCTTGGCCAAGGAGGAGACCCTTGGTGATCTATGGGCCACGGGGGACCTCAGTGGGCACCCTTTTGAGGGTTCGATGCTGGGGATTGGGACTGGAGCAGTTGCTTTTGAGGGGGGGGGGGGTGAGGGTCCTTTGGCCAGGTCCGAGCAAGAAGTGTAGGCTGAGTGTCTAGCCGATGAGACACCTAAGCTGGAGGTTATCATTGGCCACGAAGCTAAGATGTAAGGTGGTGACAACATGGCTGGCTTGTTGGAGCAAGTGTCGATGAGCAACTTCGTTGGCCAAGTAGGAGTCTCGCAGGGGTCGGCGTCCAGGGGAGGCATGGGCGATGCCAAAGTCCTGGCAACGTTGGCATCTGGGTAGGTGCCCGAGGATTGCGTCACGTGCAATACATAGGCCATACCCATGCCGACCTTCGTCATTCAAAAGGGTAGCAGGGACTCCGTCGGCTAGTTCGGACGAGCGTGGGAGGACAACATCACGGTCGACCTCAAGATCTCTCCTGATAGATGCGACAGTCCTTTTTCGCTGGATTCTCTCCTTCATGGAAGTTGGGGTGTAGGGACCATCCTATGAAGCTGGTGGGAGTGAGGCCCCGAGAGTTGATTCGGGTTTTGACAGGACTCAGGCCGATGCCATCAGTCGGGAAGAGCCAGTAAGCTTAAGGGCTTCCTATCTTCAGAAAATTCACCTTTTCTCTATTTTTCTTTGCTTATTATTCACTCCATTCTAATCTGTCCGACTTGCCAGGGAGTGCAGCAGTTGGTAGCCTTTATTGTAGGGAAGAGTTGGAGGAAGAAGTCCAGGCGCTGCGTTCTCTTGCCATCCTTGCTTGCCTGTAGGTTCGCAAGGCAAACAAGGAGAATAAGGAGATGAAGGAAGTCCTTGCTAAGCTCGACTTAGGCCGATTGAAAAAAAAGAAGATTGGAAGACTCCTCCGAGGACTTGACTAGGTCGGGAGAAGGCAATCCTTCAGGCCGACCTAGTCAAGTCCTCGGAGGATGCCAATCAGTATTGTCTCGAGTGGGTGCTTCTCGAGGAGGAGCACGACAACCTGCATGACCAGTCGGCTGAACTCCAGAAGTCCTACCAGGAGCTTCAAGTTGAGAATCTGTGGCTGACCAAACAATATGACTTCGACGTGGTTGCACAATTGGCTTCACAAGTCTTACATCGATCTCACTAAGTCTTGGAAGCACAAGTAGTCTCTTCTTGACTCCTGAGTTAGGTAGGTGAGAGATTTGGAAGGCCGACTTGCATTTGCGAGACTCTCGAGCAAAGGAGTTAGAGTCTGAGTTGGCTACCTCCAAGGATGAGCTGGATTGTCGTGACTTGGAGTTGGAGGCCCTGAGGTCTGACCTGGCAGGCGCCCAAGAGGTGATTACTTGCATTTTCACACAGATATCGGAGGCAAAGGGTGTTCACAACGGAGCTTTGGCTTGCAGCTTCAAGGAGGGCCTGGACAGGCTGAGGGATCATCTGCTAGAAAATCCCTAGGAAGACTTGAGCTCTCTTGACCTGATGTCACTTCAATTGAATCGAGAGGCGTTGCGATATGGCAATATTGTAGGCAAGGATCTAATGTCGGACATGCCCCCTGGTTGACAACGTAAAAAGTTTTGACTTTTTTTTTTTTTTTTATGCACGAAGATGTTCCATTTTCATTAATGAACAGAGACTACTTTTTTTCTAGCTTATTTGCCTTATTCATCTCCTCCCTTTCTTTCTCAGTTTACTCTCCCCCTTGCATGCATGAGAGAAGTGCGGGGAGTGAGGTTGGGAAGTCCAAGGACTTGTCCAACCTGTTGAGCGTCTGAGAGGTCAGGTGGTCCAAGGACCTTTCCCGCTTATTGATTGCCTAGGAGGTCGGGCAATCCAAGGATGCCCCCCAAGCGCTCAACAGGCGGGAAAGGTCCTTTGATCGCCTGGCTTCCCCAGCGCTCAACAGGCGGGACAAGTCCTTAGACTACCCAACCTCATAAGGGATATTAGTATTCCTCATTGGGTCGAGCCCAATTGGAAGGCTAGAATCCTTCTTGAGCCGAGTTAGGTCTACTTTGAAGGCCTAGGGGTTATTGACACAGGTGGCCCATGAGTCGAATGACACGAAAGAATGATGCATGTGGCAAAAAGGCCACATCACATTTAAGGATGATATCCAAGACGTGGACAGGGATCGCAACTAGTCCTCTTGCCTCTGATAGAGTACACGGAAAGTGGTCGTTCCACCCATATGTCGCTAAGGTGTTGCCTAGGAAGCCATGCCACATTAAAGACTATGGCATGGTGCCCCATATGTGAGGCACTGGGCCCTGACATGAGATACAAAATGTGTGCTTCCCGACAAATGGTATAAAAGCACGACACCAAGTGAGAACAAGGATTCCACATTATTGTTCTACAAGAATTCTCTCTAAGTAAATACTAACTTTGGTATCAGAGGTTACCCAAAAACTCCGAGCCCATGAGCTTTTCTGTGTTGCAGGTGATTGAACCCAGTACCCGGTGTGCGAAACACGTCTTCAAGAGGGGAAACAAGATTGAACATATCCAAATTCTTAGCAAAACATTAAATATATAAATATATATACCATATAACAAAAAATAATATTTTAAGTTGCGAATTAAATTAAGAAAAGTTTCATAAAGTATATTCTCCTTTCTTGTTTTAGGAGAATCAGAATATAATTTGCTACCTAATGTGTATTGAGAAATGTGGAAACGTAGGGAGCTTAATTTTCCATATTTCTATGTGAAATTTGTATATCTTTGGCTCGTTTACCCAATTGAACTTAGGAAAAAAAAAAAAAAAAAAAAACCCCATATTTGCGCCCATTGTAATCTAGGGTTTTTTGTTCTATGTTGATATCATGTTAATACTTTGATCCATAAGATTTTATCGATCACCTTGTTCTTCTTTCCTCATATTCTTATTCATTTCTATATTAAATCTTACGAATTTCACTCGAATAAAGGAAAACCAAGGAGCTTGTGAGGTAACTTATAAACTCTTTTAACTTCTTCTAAAACTCGATAAATTTCAAATGAATGATTAAAAAAGAAAAAAAGACATGAATTAAGAAAACTAAAAATGATAAACATTAAAAAACTGAAACAATCTACTAACTTTAAATTAAAATTAAGAGCGCAATATATATATATATATATTATTTTCCATTTAATATCGAGATAAATTAAAACAACTACATAAATACGTACCTAGTAATATTATAATTAATAATGATAATCTTTATCATGGGTAAACATTTTCATCATGATTAAACACTGAAAACTTTTGTTCAAGATGTCAATCAAATATTAAAAACAAATCGAAAGAAGACAAAACATTTAAAAAAACCTAACATTTATCAACTTGTCCCAAATAAATCTAGAAAAAATTTTAGTGTGACACCCCATATGATAAGGATATGGATAGATAGTATATGAGATCTCATATTATTTAGAAATGAAAAGTTATTACTTTTTATAATATTTTAATGGGATATCATTGACTAGTCATTTTAAAATATAGGTAATGTAATTTGAATTTTCTATTGAAGGGTTACACCTAGGCTAACAAGAACATTTGAAGGAGAACCAATACCACTGCAAAGGAAAGAAAACAAAGGTGTAGACAGCCCTACTTTGACAGATTCCACGTGACCATTCAAACCCTTTGTAATTTGTACAATTGATTTGTCTTTTGAAAAGGAAATTAAAAAAAGAAATGTTTTTGTTTTTAGTTCTCGGTACTCAGAGGCCCTAAGAGGCACAAGAAGACAAACTATGACCCACGTCACTACTTGACAGGAGAGGATTTTGCTCCAATGCACACGCGTTTTGACCCATTAAGACAACACTACATGTAAAGCTGGACTAACTACTACTTTTTCAACTTCATTTTTTTTTTTATAATTAATTTCAACTCTTTGTTTTTTGCTTTTATTTTTTTAGGGAAAACTATCGCCCCATTTTCAAATTGAGATCACAAACTATCAAAACTATAATATAATATCTAAAATAATTAAGGAGATCATCAACAAAGGACAAATGAGATATCATTTTGTAATAAAAGAGACACTCGTAATGGACATTCATTTTCCTTCTCTTGAGAGTTATGAGCTTTGATGGTTGCTCTTTAATAGCCAGCTAACGGTTACACTTATATCCCTTTTGGATCAGACACATGTGACACAAATATAGAAAATCTCTCCCTGGTATAGTTCTCTCTAATCTCGACATTTAGGCTGTTGAATATGTGGGTGTTGCTCTAGTCCTACCATGTAGCACACTCCACTATCGATAGGTAAAGATTTCAGATGAACAGCGACGATGAAAAATTCGTGAAACAATCATGCTAGATCTATTATTTACCAACGAGATAATATTGCTTCTTTTGTGTATTTTGATCTAGTATTTCTAATATTGGAATCAGAACACAATTGTATGTTCTTGATTTTGTTTACGTGTATGTTGCATTTCATTTACAAGATTTTTTTTTTCATGCACGATCAGGGCAGAACTACCTTAAGGGTTGGAGGGCTTTGAGTCTTCAAAATTTTTAAAATTTGATGAATATTAAGTTTTAAAATGTATTTTTTTTAAAGTAAACTATATAAAAATTAATATTTGGCTCCTCCAAAACTATTTTTTCTTGGCCTCCCAAATTAGATTTTCTGATTTCGCCCATGATGATATGTAACCATTGCTATCAAGGTTGGTCGTTAAGGTGGTAGCGCGGCTGCACAGGCAGTGCCGCGACCCCACAGAACGGCGTGATGCAGCGAGGATACTGCCACTGGGCAAGGCGCATCATCGAGAGTACGGCGATGCTGCAACGAGCACTCACGCAGAGCCATGCACCATGGTGGTGCAGCAGGTTGATCTGCTACGGGCAGATCCGCTTGCAGGGCCGCATCCAGCGCTACGTGGGCAGTGCAGTGATCGATGCTGCACACGTCTTGGACGCATCTCTCCGAAGAGGGTGGTGCAGCAACTAGCACTGCTGCGCGTAGTGATGCGCAAGAGATCGCGTGTTCTACAGCTTGTACCGCAGAGGAGCACGGTGCACCTTGACAGTGCAGTGCGAACTGTGGGTACAGCACACCTGCACCGTGGTGTAGCGCGCACTAGATTTGGCTCATTTGAAACCAGAACTGCAACGGAAACGACCCACTTGCACTGTAGTACAGCTCGCACCAACAGAGCTGCGCTCGCCAGGTGCTGCGCGCATCATTTGAAACCAGAACTGCAACGGAAACGACCCACTTGCACTGTAGTACAGCTCGCACCAACAGAGCTACGCTCGCCAGGTGCTGCGCGCACCAGGAGCAGCGAGCACCAGGTGTTGTGCGCACCAGTGAGCGGCGGGAGCCTCGCGGAATGACGCTGAAAGGGTGGCAGCGGCGGTTACATGCAATGATATGTCTCTTCCGTTACATGAACAGTAGCTGAAGGAGGTACGGAAGATGAACAGTACGTTGTTTTGGGAGATATATACGGATTGTGGGCTGCAAAATGGGTTTGGGCTTGAATGAAGATGTTTTGGTTTTTAAATCAAGCTTTGGGCCCAGCCCATATATTATTTTTAACAAAAACCCATTTGTTTAAAAAATATATTATATATTATGTTGTTTTAAGCGATTGGGCCTTCGGCCCAACAGCTAAAGGCGTACAAGGGCTGGGCGCCTAGAGGGTAGCCCACAGGTTTTCTGGCTTAGCCAGCATGCTTATTTTTTGGTCAAACAAGAAAATGACCCATGGTCCGCGAGTAGTCCAAAGACTTCCAGTGCGCAAAACCCATCCCCACTTGATCCAAGATCTCAAGAAAAAAGACTCAACCATTGGGTGGAGCTTATTGTTAGTGTGTTTGCCATTCTATTTAAAACAGTATGTGATTGTGGCATATAATATTTATTTGAGGTTATTTTTTGCATGTGATTTTGGTTATTGAATACATGCATGTGATGATATTATTAGATCTTTTTGTCACATTTGTTAAACATTTTTTTTTTTTTTGTTTTACGTTCTTAATTTCCTAGATTATTATTTTTGTGAATAATATTTGGACAAAATGTGATGAATTTCTTGTACATGTACCATGATTACATGTAATTGTGTGCTTATTTATCACTTGTATTGTTAGGCTAATTTTAGAAATTAGTCTTCAAATTGTTAGAATGTGATAAAATAGAGGATTAAGTAGCCCGAGTTTGTACTGTCCATGCTTATAATTAGCCCAAATGAATTTCTTCAATCTGAGAAGAAATTGTTTCTTGCATGTGACTGATTCGGTAGATTGTTTATCCCAGTGGGAGTATGGTTGAGATTGATTTAGAATTAATCTCTTATACAATATAAATTTGAGTGAAAATTAAGTTAAAAATTTATAATTAGGCATTGTAGCACAAGATATGATTAAGAAGCATAGCGAATTTTCAATCTTGTGATGTGTATTAATTATTTTTGTTTTAACTTAGACTAACGCAACAAATTTTTTAGATGTGTGCAATTAGACGCACATAAGTTAGTAACTTTTAGATAACCAAGAAGAAAGTCTAAAGATTGTGTATGCGACTTAATTGTCGCATTAATCTCCTTCATGAGCAATAGTTGAAACAAATGAAGATTATTATGAATGTCAGATAGTCTTAGACCATCATTATTGTATAAACGTTTGAAAGGTCTAGAGTAAAATTAGAAGTACACGTGGGATGCATGCATTACAAATTTTCATTGAAGTTGATGGAATCAACTATCAGAGAGCTAAACCATTTTTCTGCTTTTGAGAACTTGTAGATAATAACAGAAGTTGTGCATTGTTTGTATAACGCAAAGATTATTTGCTCCTAGTTTTTAGGTTGAATATTATAATCTTGAAGCAATTTAGATTAACTCACATATAAGCACATACTCTCTAAAACTTGCTAGTATGTGTGGCAAGTAAGGACATTAAAATATGAGTGTGCAAAAGTGTTGAGGACATTCTTGATTGGCACATGCATTTTAAAGATTTTACTCGTGGTTGCAATGATACAAGATAGGTTTTAGGCTAAGATAATTTCTCACAAAGTTTTTTATTTGTTCTCTTATAGTGGATTGGAGAATATGAAAAATATTAAGTAAGCAAGAAATAGGGATATCACTAGTTAGCTGCTAAAACGTTATATACTGCATTTATTGCACAACAAGATGTTTTTGGCACTTTTAATGCAATATTGGCAAAGTTTATACCTAATTTGATTTAAGACTTGTTGCAAATAGTGGTGTTAGTGAGAATTCCTAGAGGTTTAGGAGTTGAATAGTCACTCATTGATTCAGTGATATTATTTCTCGGGTGGAGAAATTATATACTAAAATGTGCTTTAGAGGCAAAAGATGATGGATGTGAAACTTAAGAAATTGAAAGTTTTCTCACTAATGAGATCCCTCTCCTTTATTTAGAAGAGTAAAAAAGAAAAGGAAATATGAACATTTTCTATATTAAAGTTCCTACACATGCATACTATGGACATGAAATTAGAAATATTGTCTCATCATATAAATGCGATTCTAGTTTTTTTGATGAGAAGAAAAATTTATTTTTTAAATAAAATATTTTCTAAAATACAATTGTATGAGTTATATGATGAGAGCAATTATCTCGCAATTTTATGACTTGTTGAGAATTTAGTTATCAATGAATTATAGCACAAAGCAGTTGTTACATCACACTTGGGTTGATGTAATATGGGGTTGCGGCCTTAATTAAGACTTGTCATCCTTAGATCAAGTTCATTCACCTTTAAGTAAGGCTGACTGATTATTTTGTGTATACGTGAATTCAATGAAGATGGAAATCTAGAGGATCTAAGCTTGATCATTTTGATTGAGTCAAGAAAATTACTCGTATTTTCGACGATGGTGGGGTATTGTAGATTTTTGTAACACTTATTTTTTGGTAAGAACGTTACATTATGTTTAATTCCACATTACTTTAATATTAAAATTTTCAAAAAATTTGTATAAAAGCTCGTCGAAAATAGTGGGAGTAATTTAACTAGTGTGAGTATACATTTGAGTGATGGTGTACCACTAGTGATAGTGACTCTCAAAATTCATAGAATATAAAGATCTGCATAAATAGTGTGAAAGCTATATATCAGTATTTTCTCGTCGTTTAGAGACTAGAAGAGAATATTTATAATATGGCTCCGCTAAATGCATTGAATTCGCATAGTAGGAACTCCATCATAGAATTTTAGATTCACTTCACTTATATGATCCAACTTATGGATGTTGAACTGATTGACAAAGGAAAAGTGAAGTTGATAGAAGTATAGATCCATCTATTGGCACTAATTGAGTTGTATTTAGATAACCATTGATCGCACATTTAGTAAAACTTTTCTTGAAAAAGTCAAATAGTTGATTCTCACAGAAGAATTAGATGGTTAGTTTTTTGTGATATTTAGGCACAAAGTACTTTGAGCACATGATTGTTACTTGTACTATTTTAGTACAAAAAGAAAATGAGTGATGCTGGTACGGTTTTCGTGTGTCCTAAACCAACCACCTATTCAAAGATACTTAATATACCTAGTCGCTTTTATTAATGACCTATTAAATTAAATGAGGTTCTTTGAACGTTATTAACAATCTTACAAAAGTGTCCTCCTAAGAGATATGACGATTTGGTTGTCTTAAATTATTAATTGTCGCCTAATAAAAGGTTTTCTCTACTACGAGGTGATGGACATAGATTTGTGAAAAGTAGCTAAGACTTCACGTCTTGCGAGATTATGTATAAGAAAAATAGTTTCTAGGAGCTCTTGTTCAAAATTCATAGACAATTAAAGAATCTAATTTTGCCTATAATATTTGGTGTTTCCATTATAGTTTGCTCATGGGAGTTAGAGGTTGAGATTTAGTTAAGGGGTAAATATGACTTACTTGATAGAGTGAGTTTGTGATGTGATTCAGACAAGTCATTAAAAGTAATGATTAGATTGTTGTAATTGTCTTTTGGGGTAAAGACCCTAATCGTTTTACCATTAATAAAAAATAAATGATGGTTATCTCACATGCTTTCGTTGAGTACAAGAGATTTATATGAAATATTGAAATCGCAAACTAAGTACGTTGAATAACATTTGTGGTCACCTTGTAGATTCTTAAAAGTCGCAGTTGAACTTGCTGACTAGAATCTAAGGTTTATATTGTGAGTTTGACCTTAAATGATCACTCGCAATAAGTTTGGCAATTATGGTGAAAAATGTATGTCGACATGCATAGATTGACTCTATCACACGAGCGATCGTCTTTGACGCTACAAAGAGGTAGCAAGCAAAGATGAAACAATATGTCACTTGGTATTTGTCCAGAGAGGGATAAGTTGTAAGACACAAAAGATATATCGCCTTAGTCGGAGCTAAGATAAGGTTCATCATATTTAAAAAGACCATGCATGTTTACAGGCAAATGGGAAATTTCATAACAGCTCTCAAATCTTGTGACCTTAATGATCTTGGTTACCTTGGAGACAGATTCACATGGGCTAATAACACAGAATGAGGAGATTTCACTAAGGAAAGGCTTGATAGAGCCTTTGGAAATATGGCATGGCTTTCTTTGTTTGAGGATCATATTGTGCATCACCTTGCTACTAATAGCTCAAATCATAGGCCTATACTCATCTTTTTGCAGTGTCATTCTTTAACTAAGAAAAAGGAGAGAATTTTTAGATATGAATCTAATTGGAGTAAAAAGAAGGGTCGTAGTGCAATGGTAAAATATGCTTGGCATGGTACTAGGTGCCTCACTGATAATTTGCAAAAAACCATGGATGGTTTACAGAATTGCCAATTGGGCTTGAAACAATGGAGCAAAGATATGCATAAAAGCCAAGGAAAACTAATCAAATCTAAGCTTGAGTTGCTCAACCATTTAAAAGAGGCAAATGAAGGTCATCTTCATGAGGAAATTAAGTTCCTTAAAAAAGAGGTTGATTCCATTCTCGATGCAGATAACACAAAATGGCAGCAACGGGCTAAACAAGCATGGCTGAAGGATGGTGATAGAAATACAAAATTTTTTCACAAGTGTGCTAGCCAAAGAAGGAAGACAAATACAATCAGCAGGATCAAGAATGGAGTAGGTCAGGAAACAAAAGACCCAAAGGAGATTATTCTCAATTTCCAGCAATATTTTCAGGAACTGTTTTCCACCTCCAATCCAGCAGGAATTGAAGAATGCATATCCTCTATGAATTTGGCAGTGAATGAAGACATGAATTCCACCCTCAACAAAAAATCCACAACTTTAGAGGTGAAAGAGGCCATCTTTAGCATGAATCCATTAGATTCTCATGGACCTAATGGATTTCCTGCTATTTTTTACCAGGAGCATTGGGACACAGTGGGGTCAGGTGTCTGTGAGGTAGTGTTGGAGGTTCTTAATGGCGACAAGTGGTTTGATAGTTTGAATGAAACTCTCATTGTACTTATTCCAAAGAAGAATTCACCCACCCAGGTTACTAATTTCAGGCCCATTAGCCTCTACAACGTCCTTTACAAAATCATTGCAAAAGTGATGGCAAACAGATTAAAGCTCATACTCCCAGAAATAATCTCTCCTACTCAAATAACCTTTGTACCAGGAAGGCTCGTCACAAACAATGTTGTTGTGGCTTTTGAATCCATGCATACAATGAAAACTAGGATGAAAGGAAAGGAAGGTTTTATGGCTCTCAAATTCGACATGAGCAAGGCTTATGATAGAATAGCATGGGGCTTCCTTATATTTGTTATGCAGAAAATAGGCTTCGCACAAAAGTGGATCGACCATACAATGAAATGTGTAACCTCAGTCTCTTATTCTCTACTTATTAATGGGGTTCCACAAGAGAGTTTTAGTCCCACAAGGGGAATCAGACAGGGAGATCCTCTCTCTCCATATCTTTTCATTCTTTGTACATAAGTTCTCAGCAACCTTCTCAATAAAGCTAAACAATCTAGTTTGAACACTAGCCTTCCTATAAAAAGAAACCATCTACAAATTAATCATTTATTTTTTACAGATGATATCCTACTCTTTTGCAAGGCTAATTCTCTGGAGTGGAGCAGACTTTTCTCTTTGCTGAATTCTTATGAAAAAGCCTCAGGTCAAAGACTAAACAAAGAGAAGACCTCCTCTCTTTGTGGAGGGTATTGCTCGGTTTTGGTTTCTCATGGTGCCACCCAGTAGGGCTTTCGGTGGTGTACTTGATCTCGTCGTGGGTTGTGGAGACTTGCTAGATGGGTTAATAGATTTTTTTGTAATTGGCATATTAACTTTAGTTTATTTTACATGATAATGTTCAGTCAGTGTTGGATTTTTTACATGAAATCTCAAGCTTGAGCAGTGAAAAAACTGATTGTGGCGGGTTTGGGTTACATGAAATCTTGCAGCTTTTGTTTATTGATGTTGTATTGGCAGATGGAAGGGTTTGGTCCAATATTCACCCGAGGCTTGAACAACTAATTCATATCCAACCTATTATAGCTCTTGCTTCCAAAACCTGCTTTCCGCTCCTTCGAAGTGGTGAAATGTATATTGTCCAAAGAACTCTCAGAATTCCCACTTAATAAACCCTAAGGGCAATGAATTTCGCTAGGAAAATAGCCGAACCCTCGTAGCAATGGTTCACTTTCACTTGTGGGATGGAGGAGAGAAGATGGAGGAATTGAATGGAAGGTGAAGGACAAGAGAATGGATGCCAATTTAGGCCCCGTTTGGAACTTGGATTGAACTTAGATCAATCTGTCTAACGTTCAAACATCTAACTCTCAAATCACTAAACTCATCTCAACTCAAAACCTTTTTACACGTGGGACCCACAACCTTTTTCAACTATACATCTCTTTGCATGCGGGACTCATTACTTTTTTCAACTTTTCATAAATACATCTAAACTTATCTTAACATCCAAATACATCTAAACTTATTTTAGGCAGGCGCCACAAAACTTACTTCACCATCTTAACTCACTACTATTCATAAAGAATTCAACTCATCTCAACTCTACTCAACATCCAAACAAGGTCTTAGTGTTTTTTACTTTGACCTTTTATGCAATCGTGGATGGATGGGAGTGGAAGAGGGTCCTTCAGTGGGGAGGTGAAAGGAAAAAAACAGTGTTGTTTCATTTCGTTGTTTGAAATGTCCCCTTGCCCCCATTTTTTACTCTCGCTCAGCTGAATTTTATAACATAAAATGCGCTGTTTCATTTTATGGGTATGCTGGGTAGGTGGTGTGCGCAAGCGGTGTGTAAGGTTGACTTTGTTTAGAGTTTTCCATTAAAACATACTCACATTCTCCCACTATTTTTTAATAAATAAAATAAAAAATAAGAGAGATACTTTGAGACAAAAAATGATTATTATACATCATGAAATGCATTGAGATGAGATGAGATGAATTGAGATAAAAGTTGAAAGTTAAATAAAATATTGTTAGAATATATTTTTTTAATATTAATTTTGTTTTGAGATTTGAAAAAATTGAATTGTTTATTTTATTTTGTGTGAGAATTTAAGAAAGTTGTAATAATTAAATGAGATGAGAATGGCTGTGAAAACAAACGAGGCCCGAGTCCTTACTTAGCGAAACAATAATCTTCACTCCAGAGTTAGTTGTAGTCTCAGACTTGAACTATAATTTCTGAAGGGACATAAAAAATTAATGTTTACATATAATAGTCCAGGTGTTGATATAAACTTTATTAGCCAGCATGTTACGACCTTGTGCTAACTAAGGTTTTATGAGTGTATTTGAGAACAAGTCCAATTTTTACAGGAAGCGGCCCCACTTCCACACTCACATAGGTGAAATCTGTCAATGGTACTCCTGTAAACACCCTACTCATAAGAGTTACAGATTTTTATTAAGAGTTTTTTTTAAGAAACTCATCCTCTTAATCATTACAGGATGAATGCTCTTACACCATAAGAATGGAAAAATCTCTCAAATAAAATACATGGTGCATTTCTTATGACCAACAAATGATTCGTTCTTCTCATTGAACCTAGTTCTCAGGATCTTTATTTTCTAAATTGGGTATCCTCATATGTGGTTTATGATTGTATGGACTTTAATCCCATTCTCCTGATCAATGTGTTCTAGACCCTAATTTTTATTGTCAATGCCTTGGTCGGTGAATCAGCTAGATTATCACATGATTTCACATAATCCATTTTAATGACACCACTACTCAAGTAGGATCTCACAGTACCATATTTTTTTCTTATTGGTCTGGATTTACCATCATAATAGCGATTTTGTACTCTACCAATAGTAGCAGAACTATCACAATGAATTAATATGGATGGAACTGGTTTTTCCTATAAATGAATCTCATGTAATAAATCTCTTAACTAGTTTGCTTCCTCACTTGCTGAAGCTAAAGCTATAAGCTATAAGCTCAACTTCTAGAGTTGAGTTAGCAATAATCATTTGCTTTTTCTGACTTCCAACATATAGCACCGCCACTCAAGGTAAAAATATACCCAATAGTTAAAAGAGAATCGCTTGACAAGGTATTCCAATCGGTATCACTAAAGCCTTCGAGTACAATAAGATATTTTTTATAAAACAAGTCATAATATTTTATATCAGATAAATATTTCATTATCCAATTTATTGCATACTAATGGTCTCTTCCAGACTTAGTAGTAAATTTATTAAGTACTTCTGCCACATAAGCAATGCGAGGTCTAATAAAATCAGTCGCATAACATAAGCTACTAATCATGCTAACATATTCCTTTTTATTAATTACATCATTTTGAAGTGGATGGTGAAAGGGTCGAAGAAATCATTGGCAATAGAGAGAGGGCATCCACCAGACTAAACCCCCACTGCACCTCTTCTCCAATATGAGTGTGAAAGGAGCCCTACATCATTTTCATTTTCAATAGAAAACAAATGAGTACTAGAATAAAAAAGGAGTAACCACATGCTTGCATCCATCATAATTATGTTTGTTTAATATCTTCTCAATATAGTGCAACTGATCCAGAAAAATACCATCATAAGATTTTGTGATTCTCATGCCCAAGATAAAATCAGTCTCATCAAGATCTTTCATATCAAAATGGTTACTAAGCATGCTTTTTGTTTCATCTATGCCATGCAAATTAGAACCAAATATCAATAAATCATCCACATATAGGCTAATAATAATATGAGAATTATCCCAAGACTTATAATAAATATATTTGTCACTCTCATTTGGCCTATAGCCATTCTCAATCATGCAAGAGTCAAATTTTCCATGCTAATGTTTAGGGGCATGTTTTAAGCCATAAATGAATGTTGTCAACTTACATATCAAGCTCTACAAAGTCTTCGTTGATCCATATAAATTTCTTCATCTAGGTCTCCATTTAAAAAAAAAAACTGATAACATCAATTTGATGAATTTTTAAATTATAAATTGTTGCAACGACAATCAATAATCTAATGGACGTTATTCTTGTAACTAGAAAAAATGTGTCGAAAAAATCAAGGTTGATTTTTTGTTTAAAACCTTTTGTGACAAGCCTAGTCTTGAATTTTTTAATTGTTCCATCCGGCCTAAGTTTCCTTCTAATGACCCATTTATACCCTATGGTTTTGCAATCCTATGGTAATTCAACTAATTTCTGAGTTTTACTAGAAATTATTGAATTTATCTCATCATTCACAACCTCTTTTCAAGATACAGAATCGGGTGATGTTAAAACTTCTTGAAAAGTATTTGAGTTTTCTTTAATATTATATGTCTCTTACTCGTTCTTAATTAAAAGATTTCTTTATTTTATTGAGTAGAAGAACTAGTTTTAGAAAAAAGAGTAAACGGGCTCCCCTTTTTTTTGCCGATTGGGTTTTTTAATTTTTTAATTTTAGTTGTTTTACTTAGTGATTAAGAAAATATTGTTTGATAATATTGTGAATTTTTTCTTTTTTTAAAAAATATTTAAAAGTGTTAAAAAAATGATGTGAAAAAAAAATTAAAGATTTTTAGGTTTTTTAAAAAATATCTAAACCTTGAGGATTATTTCCTTGTTTTTTAAAACTGTAAATTTGAGCAAAACGCCCACTTTTGTCACAGACAAAAAAAGTTTGATTTTGTGAATGAGGTTTTTGGTTCTTATTATTTTGGCTTGGAAAACCCTTTTAGTGAGGTCGGCCTTTAGGAAAGATATTATTTTCATAAATTAAATTCACTTTTGTTGTGAGAATGTAGGAGACGTTCAAAAGGTTTAGATAGAAGAGCGCACCTTGCACTTTCATCTCTTGAAATAGGCTTCATTGAAAAGGAAGCGCTTGTTGAGATCTCCAACACTTTCTTTGCATTTTTTATTGTAGATTGCGTCATTGTATTTCACTTAAAATTATTAGTGAAATATACAATAAAATAATAAAAATTATAATAAAATTATCATTCAAACGAAACCAGTTTGAATTGAGGTACGGAAATCACACTTTCTTTAAAGAGATTCAAACCCTCTATGATATACAAAGTTTTCAAATGAACCGGTGAAGCAGATATTTTCTTGATTTGTCCCTTCTATGATATAACAGACTCAACAGTCTAACTAATCGTCATATAGCTCGAATCAACTCTGGATAAGAGGAAGCCAAAGCTCCACTAATAAAAACACATCTCTTTTATCCGGAAAAATCTCAAGAGTATTTACTATTTACGTACACACTTAAATTTGCTTTTTTGTATTATGAAACTCATGTCTCGTACGTAAAACTAAGCCAGACTTTCACTCTACGTGCATAGAAGAACTAGAGAAGAAATTCTAGAAAGAGAGAAAAAGCTCGAGATGCTAAGGCCCCAAAATAAAAAATAAAAAACCCTTTTTTATCAAAACTTTTCTGCCTCACGGAAACGAAAAAGACCACACTCGAATGAATAGTAACGCCAACATCAATAGAGATACTTGTGAATGTATAAATACTATACAATTATTTTTAAAAAAATAAATAAATACGGATTCATATGAAAAGAAAATTAATTTTTTAATAATAAATCTATTTTTATTCGAAATGATTGTACAATATTTACGTATTTCACGTTTGGAGCATTTAGCTAATTGAGTAAAAAGACAACTTAACGAATGACGGATGTTTGACAAAATATACGGCAACTGGGCAATAATAAGAAATTAGACAGCCAGTTTAATACTAAAAACTGCCTTGGACCATAAACGTACGAGCCGGCAAGAAATTAACGGCATGGTTGCACACTTGAATTTAAAAAGAAACGAAGCTGTATTAAGTCTAACTACAAAAATCAAGAGAGAAAAAAACTGAAGGAAAGCTTAATGACACTTCAAATCAAAAAGCAACGGTAATCATGATATTGAATAAAAAACGTTACTGTTAAAAAGATCTTCATCTTCCATTTAATTAATCATGCATGCTATGATCAACATAAGTAAGGTACTGCATGAAGTGCGTAACACGCCTAAATGCAACCATCAAATTAATATTAGTCTTCATTAAGGAATTCCTAAGCTATCTAGCGATGTTCATCAATCATAAAAATTGGATCGTTAATGAAGATATATATTGAATAAGGAATCATTAATCAAGTGATTTTTCAACAACTACCAAGAGATCAATTACAATAGTTCCATTCCATGGCCGAGACAATACTAAAGTAGATATCAGAAATTTATAACGGAAGAAAAATAAATATTATAGCTACAAACAGATTTCACAAAAATAAACTTACAAATTGGCGTGCCTTGATATAGTACGTATGAGAAGGTAAAATATGCCAGGCCCAAAATGGTTTTCAAGACCTAGCCTATCAAGGAGCCACTACTAGAAGACAAATGAAGAGAGAGGGAAAGATGACAAGAAGGGACAAGGGTGTGAAAGTGTCAAGAGATATAGAAGTGTCAAGAGAAAGTGGAAAAGGGAGAGGGGATTAGAAACACAAAGCAGGCATTTCTCACCACTATTGAGGGGCAGAGGCGGCTCAATACAAATTGAGGCCTAAGGCGAGATTTAAGTGAGTCATTCGTAATTATAATAAAATAAAATATAAATTATTATATGGAATATTTTCAAACTGTATAATAAAATGAGATTTTATTTGAAATCTTTAAATACAGTTTTTGTGAATTTTTATTTACAACAAAAACTTAAAATGAGGCCTCAAAGCAGATTTTGTGTCTCAATTTAGCAATATCTTAAAAAAATTATTTAAAATATAAATAATTCATTGTATTACTTATCAAAAAACAAAATTCATTGTATTAAATTTAGTATTATGGGGCCTTGCATACATTGAAAACTATAAAAATTATTTAAAATTTTATTTAATGAAATGGTTTTTATTTTTAAAATAATAAATATATAAAAAAATAAATATATTAAAAAAAACACCTCATTTTTATTTTTGGGATCTTATATAGGGTGGGGACCTTAGGCAATGGCCTAAATAACCTTACCATTGAACCGACCCTGCTGAGGGGCACGCATGAAGAGAGTCAGATAAAAAGGACAGAGTGCCTACGGTTTCAAGGACTTTTGGGTTGGCTTCAGTTTCTTCTTCAACCTCAGGACAGAGAGCTCCAACAAGCGTATCTTCTCTAACAAGTAGATTTCCAGCTCTCATGGTATAGTGAAAAATGAGAGGCTACGAGAGACTGTAAACAAATATATTATAGTGGAAACTTCCCTCCTCAAACCCCTGTGGACGTAGGCCTAGTGCCGAACCACGTAAATTTGTGTTCATCTCTTCTTATTTTTTCTGCATTTAAATATTGTTCACCTCCATGGATGTACGTACCGACACCAAACAGCGGCACCAAACTACTGTCAGGGGCTCCAAGTAATACCAATCGAGACCCAACCCATTTCAACGCATCCTAAGAATGGGTATTTCTTCCCTTATGGGTTGTGCGTTTTTTGGCATTAACAATACATTAGATTATAAAACTACTTTTTATTGTAAAGTGGATCTAATATATCATATGAAGACATGTTAATTTGTGAGTTTAATTTTACAGAATCTTTTTGTGACTTTAGTACTTCTCATAGAGAAAATATTTTCACTTGCACACATATCCTTCTAACTAGCTATTAAATGTGATGACGTGGGATTGTTTAGTTGGTTATATACATGAGTAAGAAACAACCTATAAACATGGTGGCCTGATGGGTCCTTAAACAAAGGAAGCTATATTTACATATATGCACTAAAAACGTGCCCATGCGACACCTACGCGCAAGGAGCACCTTAGGCAAGAAATTCCTCCCTCCCATGCACCCTTCTCATTGCCAATTCACTTTTTCATCATTTTCATATATACAAAATCACCTGTTCCTGTCATTGAACCACCAAAAATCCAGTTTAAGGTGGGAGAAAGAGGTTAAGGGTTTCCATTTTCTCATTGGGATTGCCTTTCCTCTTTCATAACAGTATTCATTTGTTTCTATGAGGAAGTTGTGTCCTAATGTTGATAAAGAAAATGGGTTAGATACCGTCCTGGAGGTGCCTATACCGGAGGAGATGTTCACCAACATGGGCAGCAATGCCGCTGTGCGTTGGCACAATTTGCGTGCTTTGATGAAAGCTCAAGGCGTAGATAAGAAATCACGTCTCGCGGCTGCATCGAGCAGCGAGTTCATGGCGTTGTTAAAGCTTGTTGGTTCTCCTCTCATCCCCTTTCAAGTCCAACCTGACCAATCACTTACCCGCCCCATCAAAAATTGTTCTATTGTAAGCACAAACAAACGTTTCTTTCTCCCTTTCTAGATAACCTACAATGTACTATTATGGAATTACATGTTTTAGATTGGTAATATATTTTCAAGAAATGTTTTAACCATGGAACGATCCCACAAAAGTAAATATACAAACTGACATATATACTACTTTTATTATAAAACTATTTTTATTATAAAGTACATTTGATGTATCATACGAAACTATGTCAATTTGTATATTTACTTTTATAGATTTTTTTTATGACTGTAACACATCTTTTTAATTTGCTAGAGCTGTAAAAAGAGGGGGTTGGGATGGGCGCGCTGTGACGCCTTCTTCTCCCTCTAGTATTGGTTTTTGTAAAGAAAATGGTATAATTTTTGTATTATTATTTTATTTATAGTTTTGATATTTTTGTTTTGTTTTGTGTGTGTATGTATATAGCTTCAAAAAATAAAATACTCAAAAGATTATTTAAATTATCGGAAAATGTAATAAAAATTAAGAATAAGATGACATTGAATTATTTTTATTTGAGTAAATTGAAATCTTGCCCTTTGTTTTTCCTTTTTTCTTCTTTAGTACTTCTTCATGGATTTCTTTAAAGATTTTATTTTTATTGATGAAACTTTCTCTGCATGCTTCGAGAGTTCTGTGAAATGTCAATAGTTTTTCCTTCAAATTAAGAATTTTTATTACCATTTCTTTTAAAATAGACAAGTTTCTGACGGATACTTCGATGTTGTGTATCAAAATAGAATTTTTGTAAATGTTTTTAAGAATTCACATGAAAAATTTTCAAAATCTAAAATAACACAGAGTTCCATTTTGATACTTCATTAAGTTGAAAGTTAAAATATATTAATAAACAGTTTTTTTGTGTTTTTTATTTGTTATTTTTTAACACTAAATGGTTCTAAGCTTACTTTTAATATAATAATTTAACAATAAATTTGAATCAGAAATGCTAAAGGTCCCGAAAGTCTGTCCCGAAATTTATTTTTTATTTTTTATTATTATTTTTTTTACTTAGTGATTAAGGAAGTGTTTTTTAATGATGTTGTAAATTTTTTAATTTTTTTTAAATATTTATGATGATTAAAAAAATATATGAAAAAAATGTAAAGAAAAATAAAAAAATAAAATGTGCAGTTCGGGACACTTTTCGGGACAAATCTTCGGTGACTGTAGCACCTCTCAATTTGAATATATCATGTTCATCTATCGTGTGTTGGATTGTCTTCGTCCATCTATAGTGAAACAAATGATTTGCTTGTATGAATAGGAAGCTTCTACTGCCAAGTATATAGTGCAACAGTACATAGCAGCAATTGGAGGGCAAGCAGCATTGAATTCAGTGAACAGCATGTATGCTGTGGGACAAGTAAAGATGGTTGGGTCGGAAATGCGGCAGGGTGATGGTAGTGTGCATGCCAGAGGCAATTGCGAGGTTGGTGGGTTTGTGCTATGGCAAAAGAATCCAGACCTTTGGTACTTGGAATTGGTTGTTTCTGGTTTGAAGGTTAGTGCAGGGAGCGATGGCAAGGTGGCCTGGAATCAATCCTCCTCTCAACCTTGCCATGCTAATAAAGGCCCTCCAAGGCCCCTCCGTCGGTTCTTCCAGGTACATTCACATTCAATCCCTTTAGGTCATGTTTGGATTCGAAAAGTATTCTATCTCATCTCATCTCATCATTATAACTTTTTTAAATTCTCACATAAAATATAATAAACAAACTTTTTCAAATTTCAAAACAATAATAATATTAAAATATAATATTCTAACAATATTTTTTTTTCAACTTTTAATTTGCATCTTTTATCTAAAATCATCACATCTTATCTTTGAATCCAAATTAACCCTTAGATTGCGTTTGGATGTTGAAGTGAGTTGAGTTAAGATAATAAAATATTGTTAGAATATTATTTTTTAATATTATTATTATTTTGGAATTTGAAAAAGTTGAATTGTTTATTATATTTTGTGTTGAAATTTGAAAAAGTTGTAATGATGAGTTGAGAGGAGTTGAGAGGAGTTAACCATCCAAACGAAGCCTAAAAAACAACAATTTACTCTGATATGTAGCTTTTTTTAGTTGAATAGAAAAAGGTAAGATAGGGTAATTGGAGGTGGCTTTCCTATCGGCGTGACAATAGTAAGACTGCGTTTAGATGTTGAGTTGAGTTGAGTTAAGCTGAAATGATAAAATATTGTTACAATGTTATTTTTTAATATTATTATTATTTTGAGATTTGAAAAAGTTGAATTGTTTATTATATTTTATGTTGAAATTTGAAAAAAATATAATGATGAATTGAGATGAGTTTAGTAACCAAACGTACCCTACACTCTACTAACTAAGAATCGGATAAATGGACTTGGACAATAGAAACTGCAGAGACTCTCTCAAGTCAAACTAACCTTACTAAGGAATTCAATTACTCCTTAGGTGGTTAAAACTAATAGTGTAATGTGAATCTATATTCAAATTTAAACACGACTAGGTTACGTTTAGATGTTGAGGTGATGTCAGAAAATCTTTGAATAGTAATTAAAATAATGAATAGTAGTAAAAAAATTTGTTAATAATAATGAAATAGTCTAAATACACGCCAAACCATAATCTTGGTAGATGCCAAACCACTCGAGAGTAACTCAAGAACGATTGAGCCACCACCTTTGATGATCTCTTTCTAATTAAGCACTTACATACATATAATATATTATTCCAACATAACATGAATTTATTTGTTGTGATTGTGATCTCAATATATAGGGACTGGATCCGAGGGTTATAGCTAACTTGTTCCTAGATGCGGTATGCATTGGAGAGAAAACCATAAAGGAAGACGACTGTTTCATACTCAAGCTTGACACGGCTCCCCACATTCTCAAAGCGCAATGTACACCCAACACCGAAATCGTCCACCACACAGTATGGGGGTATTTCAGCCAACGCACAGGGCTTCTCATCCAATTTGAGGACACAAAACTGGTGCGAATGAAGTCAATTAAAGGGAATCATGACAATGTGTTTTGGGAAACAAGCATGGAATCGTTTATCCAGGATTACAAGTACATCGACGGGATTAATATAGCTCATGCTGGTCGGACTGCTACGACTCTGTACAGGTATGGAGAGGCATACAATCACAAGCGAAAGATTGAAGAGACTTGGAGGATTGAAGAGGTTGATTTCAACATTTGTGGTCTCTCCATGGATTGCTTTTTGCCTCCTGCTGAGCTTAAGAGGGAACAACAGGATGCAGAGCCTGGAGTTGCAATGACCTGACTTTTTTTATTTTTATTTTTTGTCTTCCAAACACAAGCAAGTAAAAAAAACAAAAGAGGGAAGAAGAATGCGTACGTGTATATATAGGTGAAGTGGGAATCGGTCTTTCCTTTTTGGGTATATATAGTCTTGGAAAGTGCAGTTTCGCGTATTTTTTCTAAAACAAGTGGAGACTACTATTAAAAATATAATTTTTTTTATGTCAATCTCATATTTACTCACTTTTTTCAAATAGAGTACGTGGAGACTGCACACTCCAAAATTGTAAATATCATTTCTCTTTCATTTCCCCACCATTGAATGTTGTTACTAAAGGTTTGGGTAAATTGATACAAATGAAGGTAAAATGTTAGGTCTTAAAAAAAAGAATTACAAACGAGAAGTTATAAATATGCGTGATTTGATGTAAATTATAAATTGAAAAATAATAAATATATGTGATTTGATATGATATGTCAGCTTTATCTTACAATAAAAATAACTCCAATATACCATCATATTAAGCCATGTCATTTTGTGAAGCGAGTTTTTCTATTTCTAATATTCAGGAAATTTGCTTAGAAAAATGCTCTTATCACTAAGGGTGAAAGATTTTCGGTCCAGACCGAAACAACCAACTGGACCGAACGGTTCGGTTCGAACCGAAAATCATGTTGATCGGTCTCGGTCCATATTGTATGAAAAATTCGATTTTCGGTCTGGTCTCGGGGTGTGACTTTTTTAGATCGAACCAGACCGAAATGTTTAAATATAAATTTTGTAAATATTTTTAGATATATAATATATTATTTTATATAGTTGTATATAAGTTAATTATATAATTTTCATCTAATCTATTACTGTTGATCATAGAAAATGTAAAATAATATATGTTATTAATTAACTAATATATCATATGATAATATATGTTATTATATATTGATACATACTCTACTATTTACACCAAATTCAAGTAATTAGGTAATTTTTTTAAAGATACCTAAGTTGGACGTAAGCATGAATAATCTATGACCAATGAAATTATTTAATATTCATTATCCATATATAAAATGTTAGAATTTTAATATAGGTTACTATGAATACTAAAGTATTAAGTAAATAACTATTAACATCATAAATATAGTTATAATTAATTATTTTTTTAATGAATTAGTTACATAATTGATAATCCACATTAAAGAGCTCATTTAATTTTACTAATTTAATTAATTTTTGTATTAATTTATTTGTCAAAAAAATAAAAGAGGAAAAAAATGTTCATGGACCAATTAGATCAACGGGACCAATAGCTAACAGTCTGATCCAGTATATATAGGTAATCGGTCCAGTCTGGTCTGGTCCGACAAAAAGGGTGGACCGAAATTTTCGGTCCGTGGCCTCCCTTGGACCGGATAGGATCAATTATACCTCCACAAATTATAAAGAGATTTCATAAAAATAAATTCACAAATTGACGTGGTTTGATGTAATACGTTAGATTGTAAAATTATTTTTATTATAAAATATATCTAACATGTTATAGGAAACTATATCAATTTATAAATTTTTTTTTATAAGATTTTTTTTTTTTTTTATGACTGTAGTAATATTTATCTGCTTATTAGTGCACTTTTATAAACGGTGGTGGGTTATGCTCAGCTGGACACGACTGACGACACAGTCACTCAAGTAAAGGGTTAAACGGCAACCCACTCCAAAGGGTGTGAGTAATATATTCCTAAAAACTCGCCGTTTAATCAGCGCTCCCCACGTGAATCTTCACACAGGAGCTTCCGTTTTTCTGCAAACAATACCCTCCAATGATGAGGTGCCACGTAGAGCTCACACATAAACTGTTGTGTCCCGCGGTGCAGAGGAAAGAACATTTGCTCTTCCCGCTCCCGAGTCTCTGCTTCCCCAGTGAGGCAGTGATCCCCTCTCTCGCCATTTTCGCCGTTCGTCTAGCCACCGTCGCGTTCAAGGTTCCCCTCTCTCTCTCTCTCTCTCTCTCTCTCTGAAATATTTTCGACACCCCCCCCCCCCCGAGTCTCCTGCTTCCCCAGCCACCGAAACAGCCCCTCCCTCCTCGATGAAACCGAAACCCATAAAACCCTAATTTCGAAAAATCGAGCTCTGCTAGAGGCAAAAGGGGGAGCTTGCAGAAGGGATTCTGTTGCCGTAAAAATCACATCGAAAGCAAAGGTACAAAGTATCTCGTTATGAGTAGTAACTCGATTTTGATCTTCTCTATTTGCTTAAGATACTCTGTGTTAGGATTTTGATCTTCTCTATTTGCTTAAGATACTCTGTGTTAGGATTTTTAGTTTAATTCCTGTTGTTTGAGTTGATGATGGACATCGTTCATCCATTTTATTAAGCTATTGATGGCAAGGCCACACATTCATTCGGGGGGCATTGAGTCTGTATATTGATTTTGATCTTCTCTATTTGCCAACAAAAGTTTGATTAAATTGTTCATAATAACATCATCGTTTCTTACAGTAACTTCCCTTGGGTCCCTAGGTTCATGACATAATCACAGCCCTGCCAACAAAGAAGATAGAGGAGTAAATACTTTCTGTTATCAGAATGTCTAAGATCTAAATGAATTACAACTTGTATAGCGAAGCAAGCTAATAGATTAAGAAACTATTGCATAGAAATTCATCATTGATGCTTAGATTAATCTGTAAACTGTAAACAGTAAAATCTTTCAATTCTCTTGGTACAATCACTTACCATGAAATTAGCTTAGAAAAATATTTGGAGTTCATTTGACTCAGAAAATGACAGAAAACAAGTTCATTTCAAAAGTTCAATAAATTGCTCGTTACCACCGCAACTTTCCTCTGCACCAGCACTTTCCTTGCTGTGGCTTCATTTTAGGCCTTCATCCGAGATTCAGAGTCAATTCCCTTGCATTCCTGTTCTCAAATCCAATCCATTATTCAATTACGAAAACTCCATTTTTTTTTTGCGTGAAATCAGTGCATCTGTTTTACCCCATCCTGAAGTGGCAATCTCAATGCTCGCAGAGAGAGAAAGGTAAGCTTACCAGCCCATTGCAGACTTCCCAAGTCTTTTGCCTTTGGTGTCAAATGGACCTACTGATACTCTCTCCTCTGATTTCTGATTTGTTTTTTTCATTCCTTTAATCTCATTATTTAAGAATAATTTAAGTTTTATGATATGTAAATCTAATGATTTGCTACATGAAATGGTACGGGATGAATGTGATTAAACCGCTTATTGATATACTGATAAACTGTGTTGAGAAATACTCACAGTTTGATGCTATTAAGTCGTCTATTGGGTTTCATGTGTATTAGTCTGCTTGTTAGTTGCTGGTTCTTGTTTTTTAATAATCTTGAAGATGTAATTTATCATATTCAATTTTGTTTTTTTCTCTCTTGTGGTAATGGTCGATTTTGGAAACCCGCTACCATGGGATGGCAAATGATGCAAAATTCTTATCCTACACACCGAACTAGATGTAGACTACAACACCGCTTATTATCTGATGCCTTCCTTGTCTTAATTGGCATAATTCTCTGTTATTTTCCCTTTTATCTTCGATTTGGGGATTCTACTTTTTTTCCTATTTGTCATGCTTAAGTTGGTTGTTTGTTCAATCTTGTGAAAGATATACTCATGAGGTGTTAAGTCATTGTGATCAAAACGATTTACAATTTTCTGAAGTTCAAACTACTTGGAATGTACACTCCATGATGAAAATTAGCAGACGGGCGGTCAGAATCTGATGCCATGTTGATTGTCTGCATTTTCCACTTTTGAATATATTATCTGAGGTGCCATTTGATAAGTTCTCAGTTCCTGCTTAATAAACATGTTTTATGCAATGTTTTCAGTGGTCTTGATTTTATTTTTGACCCATCTGAAGTGTTTTAAATGTCGCCTCTGTCCTCTCTTTCATTCAATGAGGTTTCAGACTTTTCAATTGATGTCATAAAACCATTTGCCAAACTGTTATGATGATGTTGCTTAATTATGTCTGGACATATGAAACTTGTCTATGATCTTATACGCATCTTCTGAGCCGACTCAGACATGCTTCTTAATCTTCTTTATGTATGGCCCAACAATTTGTGAACTCTCCCCAGTTAAATTTGAAACTTTGTTTTTGTTAGAAAATTTTTTTCTTGCTCTTTAAAGATGGTTGATATGCCTCTTTTAGCCTAGTTCAATTCAAAAAGCATGTCTAAAATATTACAAAGCTTCAATTGTCTAAACATCACAAATCCGCCTCCAAATGCCATTACATTAACACTCCCTATCCAGATCTTTACTTATAAAAAAAAAAAATTGTCTAAAAATAAGATATGCCTCTTTTTTAGATACTTTTTTCCATTCTCAATTTAATAATTAATGTGAAATACAATCTTAGGGTGTGCACACACCTTTTCAAAAGGAGTGGGGTCTACCATTAAAATATTAATTTTTTTCATGTGGATCTCATATTTATCTACTTTTTTCAAAGGGAGAGTGTGGGATTTGCACACCCTAGAAAGAGAAAGGTGGCCCCTGTATGCAAGTGTTGGTGTGTTTGAACAGATGAGTTGAAAGCTTTCTTTTTTGATGGGCTAAATGTCCATGAGTTTCTTATTTCTGTTGTAAGTCATGGTTACGTAATATTCATGTATGTTCTTGTACTTGGCCATGCCTAATATATTATGAATAAAACTTCTCCATTACCTATAAATACAAAATTAACTAATTTTATTGCCAACAAAACTTTCTCTCAAAATTTTAGTGAGAAAACAACTAGAAAAAGGATTTTACACAATCTAATGTCTTTGTTTGTGTTATTATTGCTTTGTAGAGAACTAGACGATCAAGAAAGAGCCCCAAGCTTAGTCTGCACCTACGAGCAATTCAACTTTCGCCACTCTTACTCTTCCTACATCACTCTTATCCTTAAACTCGGCCGTGGCAAACACCTCTCTCTCATTGACCACCTTCTCTTTCGACTCAAATCAATTGCAACATGGTCACCCCATCCCTCTTCTCCCATGTTATTAAACTCTATGGTGAGGCTCATATGCCTGATAGGGCCCTCAAGACCTTCTATACCATGATCGAATTTGGTTGTAAGCCTTCCACCAAACACTTGAACCGCATTCTTGAGATTCTTGTTTGTCACCGGACCTATATTCGACCAGCTTTTGACCTTTTCCGAAATGCCCATCGCTACGGTGTTGAACCTAATACAAAATCTTACAATGTTTTGATGCGTGCGTTTTGCTTTTGTGGAGATCTCAGTATTGCATACAAGCTGTTCAATGAAATGTTTAAGAGGGATGTTTGTCCGGATGTTCAGTCGTATCGGATTCTGATGCAGGGCCTGTGTAGACAAAGTCAGGT
Organism: Juglans microcarpa x Juglans regia; assembly: GCF_004785595.1. Lineage (NCBI taxonomy): Eukaryota > Viridiplantae > Streptophyta > Magnoliopsida > Fagales > Juglandaceae > Juglans > Juglans microcarpa x Juglans regia. The sequence goes on from NC_054608.1 coordinate 12,488,910, forward strand.
GAATACGGCGGTGGACTTGTTGGAGGACATGTTAAACAAAGGGTTTGTACCAGACACGTTGAGTTATACCACTTTGTTGAATAGTTTGTGTAGGAAAAAGAAGCTAAGGGAGGCATATAAGCTTCTTTGTAGGATGAAATTTAAGGGATGCAACCCCGATATTGTTCACTATAATACAGTTATTTTAGGATTTTGTAGAGAAGGGCGTGCAATGGATGCTTGCAAGATTCTTGAGGATATGGCATCAAATGGGTGCTTGCCGAACTTGGTCTCATATCGAACTCTAGTTAATGGATTATGTGATGCGGGAATGTTTGACGAGGCAAAAAAATATATGGAGGAAATGACAACAAAAGGATTATCTCCACATTTCTCTGTCATTCATGCTCTAGTCAAGGGGTATTGTAATGTTGGTAGGGCCGAGGAAGCTTGTGGAGTACTAGGGGAGGTGCTAAAGCACGGGGAAGCTCCTCATGTCAATACTTGGATGACAATAATACCCAGGATTTGTGAAACTGGAGGATTGGGAAAAGTTTTGGAAGATATTATGAGGATAGAAATAAAGCGTCACACTAGAATAGTGGAAGCAGGTGTTAGTTTGGAGGACTACCTTATCAGGAAGATACAAGTTAACCCAAGGAAATCTTAATTTGTATTTTGGTAAATGGCCAACTGGTTTGTTCTTACCTTTATAACATGGGGGATGCTTACATTTATCCTTCCTGGTAAAAGCATGTTTTCTATCGCATCCAATATGAATATGTTATGTCATCCAATTTCTTGTCATACTTCTCATAGTTCTCTGTATCTAGTCTTCTACATTTTACGAGTGCTCTTAAATGTTGTAAACGAATTTTGTACGAGTTTTGCCAATATCTTTCCTTACTTTCTGTAATATTATATATGATATATACACATGCAAAACACCAAAGCATAGTCTTGAGACTATGCTTTGTCTAAGAATTGACCCTTTGGGTGCAAAAAGTTTTTGGAGTCACAATCCATTGGTGAAAAGCCGACGATTTGCTCCATCCATGTGATGCGGGTGCATTACATGGCTAGTTTGACAGTTGTATTGTTTCTGCTCTCTGTCCTCTAATCCATATTTTATTTTCTTGATCTTACAACTTGCTCTGTTGTGTCTATTTCTTGTTACCGTTGGTGCCACTTTAGTCGTAAAGTGAATTTCGATAACCGAACAGTAAGACCCGTTTAGGGCATGAGAGGTAAACTGTTGATTAAGGTATGTGCTACAAAATGCAACGGTGATTTGAGAGAAAACATGATAAGTGAGTGTTAACTTTAGAATTTTAGATGGTTTTCTTGAGTGGTCAAGTTAGGGAGGATGAAGGTTTGGGTAAATTGATGCAAATGAAAAAGTCATGTTAGGTCTGTAAAAAAAAAAAAATTGTAAACAGAAACCTTATAAATAGACGTGACTTGATGTAATACATCAGATTTACCTTATAATATAAATTACTTCACAATTTGATATATAGTCATATTGAACCGTGTCAAGTTGTGCATCAATTTTTTGTTATTCCTTTTACAAATAGCAATCAAATGCTCGTTTCTTTTTAATTGAAAAAGTAACTCTTGAAATATAAATCAATAAAAAACTTTCAAAAATTATATTTTGAACTTAGTATCTAGAGCAGTGTTTTAAATTTCGTACCGTACCGGTCGGTACGGTCGAAATTTTTCGTTTCGGCCGTCCGGTCGGTACAGATACTATATCTGTTCCGTACCGGCTAAAATACCGGCTGGTACCGGTCGTACCGCCTCAATTTCGGCTTGTACCGGCCTATATTTCGGCCTGTATGGTTTTTTTTTTTTTCATTTTTTCAAACTACAAGTTTATTTTTTAACCCTCAATTCAAACTAGATTATTTATAATTTATATATATATATATGTATTTGTATATAATTTATTTATATATAGACTATTATTTTGGAATATAATTTTAGATATATTTATATATATAATTTATTTATAGATCGACTATCCCGAAACGTTATTCCGAAACGTTATCTCGAAACAGTATCGGTATTGAAATATTTCGTTCCAGTGTCTTGACCGGTACGGCGTCCGGTATGATATTCAAAACATTGATCTAGAGCACACCATCTACATCAATTAAATAGTAAGATTGATGTATTCTACATATCAATTTGAGAATATAATAACTCAATAATTATATGATACCCTAATGAGTGACGAAGTTTCCCACTTCAAATATTTGGTTAATATGCTTAGAAAAAATCTATTTATAAGCCTTAATTTTTACACACCAAACACACTACTGATGTTATGATAAAAAATAATTGATATTTTAATTTTTTTTTAAGTTATAATGAATCACATTAAAACCAGATCGACTTATAAAACTCATCTACTTATTCGGACGATTTTATAAACGGTGGTGGGCTAGGCCCAGCTGAACACGACACAAGTAAGGGCTAAACGGCAAGCCACTCCGTGGGGTTTTCAGTAATATACTCCTCAAAACTCGCCGTTTAATCAGCGTCTCCGACTCTCCCATGTAAAACCCTAACCCTAGAAACCCTATTTATAGGCCTTCTGCCTTAATCGGAGACTCGGAGCCATTCCTAGGCCTCGCAGTCGCCGTTCCTTGCATTCCTCTTCTCGAAACCCTAGTTTATCAAATGCCTAATTTCTCTATACGTTTGGGGTAGTCGATCTTCATCCTCAAACGATTGAAACTCTCGAAATCTGAATCATTTTTTCTTTAGGTATCAGTAACTTTTTTTCGTCGAATCCGATTGATTATTCGAATACGAAAATTCTTTCTTTGTATGAAATCAGTGCATCTGTTTTACCCTCTCCTGGAATCCTGGAGTGGCAATCTCAATGCTCGAGGAGATATAACGGGTGCCGAGAGAGAGAGAGGTGGGCTTACCAGCCCATTGCAGACTTCTCAAGTCTTTTGCCTTGGTGTCAAATGGACCTACCGATACTCTCTTCTCTGATTTCTTTTCTTTTAGTATAACTGAAAGTTTTCTCTGATATGTAAATCTAATGATATGCTACATGAAATGGCAAGTGATGAATGTGATTAAACCGCTTATTGATATACTGATAAACTGTGTTGAGAAATACTCATACTCTGACGCCATTAAGTAGTCTATTGTTTCATATGTATATTAATCTGCTTATTAGTTGCTGATTTTAGTTTTTTAATAATCTTGAAGGTGTCATTTAGCATATTCAATTTGTTTTTTCTCTTTTGGTAATGGTCGATTTTGAAAATCCGCTTTCATGGGATGGCAAATGATGCAAAATTCTTATCCTACAAACTGAACTAGATGTAGACTACAACTCCGCTTATTATCTGATGCCTTCCTTGTGATCATCGGCATTGTTCTCTGTTCCTTTCCTTTTTAATGCTTCGATGTGAATTCTTTTTTTTTACTTTCCTGTTTGTTTTTCTTATCTTTGTTGTTAATTACTTGTGTTTATAAATAATTTTGAAGATTTGATTAGTATGTTCAATCTTTTTGCTTTTCTCTTTCGTTAATGGTCGAGTTTGGAAACCCTCTTCCATGGGAAGGCAAATGATGGAAAATTCTTATCCTACACACTGAACTAGATGTAGACTACAACTCCGCTTATTATCTGATGCCTTCCTTGTCTTAATCGGCATAATTCTCTGTTAATTTTCCCTTTTATCTTCGATTTGCGGATTCTACTTTTTTTCCTATTGTTTTTCTTAAATTGGTTGTTTTCCAATCTTTTGAAAGATTTACTCATGAGGTATTCAGTCATTGTGAGGGAAACGATTTACGATTTTCTGAATTTCGAACTACTTGGAATGTGCACTCTATGATGAGAATTAGCAGACGGGCGGTCAGAATCTGATGCCGTGTTGATTGTCTGCAATTTCCACTTTTGGAATATATTATCTGAGGTGCCATTTGATAAGTTCTTAATTCCTTTTACTTAATAAACATGGTTTATGTAATGTTTTCGGTGTTCTTGATTTTATTTGTGACCCATCTGAAGTATTTTATAAATGTCAGACAGCCGTCCTCTCTTTCATTCAATGATGTTTCGGACTTCTATTAATGATGTTGTGAAACCATGTGCCAACTGCTATGATGATGTTGCTTAATTATGTCTGGACATATGAAATATTTCTATGATCTTATACGCATCTTCTGAGCAGACTCGCACATGCTTCTTAATGTTCATTATTTATGAAGTTGGGTTCTTTATGGGCAGAGATGAGTGGTGGGGGCGTGGGTTGTCATGGCCCAACAATTTGAGAACCCTCCCCAGTTAAATTTGAAACTTTGTTTTAATTTAGTTAGGAGAAAGAAAAACACTACGCCGTTGTTCCAAATATACCGCTCGGTTCGACCGCTTGTTGAATTTTTTTTTTTTTTTCTGTTTTATTTAATGATGAAGTAAATAATTTTAAATATATTGATATATTTTTTTGTTTTTTAAAAATATTTAAATATATTAAAAAAATATAAATATAAATATAAAAATGTGACACATCAGATTGTGACTGCTGTACTCTGTCTTTAAAGATTGTAGTGAAAGTTGGCAAACCCAATAGAGGGTAGCTGACAACGCCCAGAAATAAACGCAGTATTTCCTTGATAACCACGCAAGCTTTGTTTGGAATAATGGTATACTAATAATAAATTATATAATATATTGTTTAATAATATCATAAAAGAGTGATATTTTTATAAAATTATATTATTTTTATAAGATGTTTTATAAAAATATTTTTTATCCAATATATTATTATATAATATGATGTATAAAATGTTGTGTAGATTATTTTTCAGAACAGGCAACAACTTTTTCTGTACAGAAGAGAAGAAATGGGATACACATATGGGACAAAATAAATCTTTATAACATCTTCACATTCTACATTATATTTTTATTAATTTTTAATTTTTTTTTATCAAATATTTATTATATGAATAATTAATAGAAAATTTAAAATAATTTAAAAAGAATAAATTAAAAAAATTTTAAAAAATTTTAAAAAATATAAAGTGTAGAGTGTGGTAAAGATTGTATAGCAAAACTTATGTGACAATGCTAGAGAAAGGTGTCCCTGCATTGTATCTATTCTACTTTCTTTTTTTTTCATCTTTTTATCTTTTTTGTTTTCAGACATTTTTTAAACACTTTAAATATTTAAAAATAATTTACAAACTTACTAAAAATCAGTTCTTTAACAAGTAAGATCCCATTTGGATAGTCAAATTGTTTACTTATTTTATTATTATAATTTTTTAAAATTTTTATATAAAATATAAATAATAATTTAATTTTTTCAATTTTTAAAATAATAATAGTATTAAAAAATAATATTTTGTTAATATTGTTTCTTATTTTCTCAATTCATCTTATCTTAAAATTACTATTTATTTTTCTTGTACTTAGGTTCGTAAATATCTTTTCATTTTTTTACAGAAAAATTAATTAAATTAATAAAATTAATTGTAAATGATATTTTTAACTGTTTATTAAATAATTTTATTTTTGTCAATAGTTTTCTCTTAGATGAAAATTACATAATTAATTTATATAATTATTATATAAAATAATATATTATATATAAAAAAATATATTTAAAATATATATTCGTTCGGTGTTGCCGGTCCGATAAAAAAAATCACACTTCAAAATTGACCAATAAGACTCGGGCTGATTGTGTTACTCCACTGGGGCTGCGCGATGAACTAATATCGGGTAGAGGAAGGCAATGGGAAAAAGCGACTGTAGAGGACCTGACTTGATTTTTTTTTGACAGGAGGACCTGACTTGATTTGAAAGCACAGAAAGACCAATTTGAACCCAAGCTAAAATCGGATTCCTATAAATTCCAATAAAAAACACTTCATTCTCAAGCTCATCAAGACATAATATCTTCATTCTTCCACGTCGGTAGATCATCTTGTTCATGTTCTCTCTTTCTCAAAAGATGAGTTCCTTTCCTCCTCATAGTAGTCTTCGTCTTTTTTATCCCCACCTAACTCGTCCTTAAACCTCACGAACTCCACCTTACCAGCCCTTAACCTCATGACCTCCACCTAGTCTTCCCTTTATTCCGTTCTTATCCATTACCTTCCACTTACTTTTCTCCCGCTTTTTCTTCTCACCCACTTTATCCTAGACATGTCAAAACACAAGTCGAGTATAGATATGCTCATGGAACAAACGAAAGCCTTAACACGGATGACATCATCTTGGTCCCTGTTTCTGATTATGCCAAAAAGATCTCAAGCCATGCTCTTATTAGTAAGTTGGTCTCCACCAAAGCTCTAAATAAACATATTTTCTATTTTACAATAAAAATAATTTGGAACTTTGTTCTTGGACTTACTATCGAAGACCTAAGGACCAATACCTTCCTCTTCACTTTCTCATCTCCTTTAGAAAGAAGTAGAGTCTTCCACTAAGAGCGTGGAATTTTAAAGGCTATCATATGGTGCTAAAAGAATGTCCACCAAAACTTAGTCTCCAAGAAATAAATCCTTCTCACCATGCTTTCTGGATCTAGACCTATGGATTACCCCTAAAAATGATGACAGAAGACAATGCTGAGAAAATAGGTTGAGTCCTTGGACGTTTAATCGATATTGATCCCTCTTATATACCAAACATGGGTGTTAGACAGTTTTTAGGAATTCGGGTAAAGATAAATATGGACTAACCCCTTTATGAGGGATTCACTTTGCCCAAAATAAACAAAAACCCTGCTAAGGTTAGCTTCAAATATGAGAGACCATAAGAATTTTGCTACAACTGTGGAAGATTAGGTCACCTCCAGCAAGCATGTCCTATCTATATCAGAACTGCAGATGAGCCTTAGTTCGGTCCATGGATGCGTGCAGACCTTTAGGACCAAAGACGTATGGTGCGTCTTGAGGAACCTCTGAGAGAACATCCCGAATTTGTTCCACCGATTTCACAAGTCCAACAAATCCCCCACATGCAAGAGCTCTCAAGGGTCATGGAAGTTTCGGTGAAAAATGCCCAGGTTGAACATCTTGGAAAAGGCAAAGCGGTCATCATCAACTAGGAAGAAGGCAAAAAGAAAGAATTTTGTATCAAAAAATTATTTTTTGGAGCAACTAGCAGTAACAAGTCAATTTTACCTGATGAGAATGTTCATCAAGATGGAAGTCAACCCTCAGAAGCAAGAAAAAATGGCCCAGACAAAACTGCCTCTCCACCATGTGGCACATATCCAAGTTTCTAGACAATCTAGATAGTACCATTAATTAAGAGCAGCCAACTCGTCGCCCTCAACAATCAGGCCTCTAATATCCTAGAATTTTTGACACATGAAGTCAGCACCTGTTGCCTTTTTTTTTTTTTTTTCTTTTTAAAGGAGGCTTCACCTCCATTTATTAATAAAACTCTCACTCAAGCAGAGGAATAACCGTACATCACAATCAAAATAAAATACATCTCTACAAAAAACTAGCGTCTAATGTAAGGGATGCCCAATCTATCTGTACATAAAAGACTCCTCAGTCTTCCCGGACCAACATCTTTTCCAATAAACTCCAAATTGCTACCCTCAGTCCCATTTTTAGCCAAAAAATTCGTTACCATATTAGTCTCTCTATAAACATGCTTAAACTGAACATTAAGAGAGCTTCATCTTACCACATTTGATGTTGCAGTTAGACAGCATTGAAACATCCTGGCAACTGTATGCTAGAAAGATAATGGTGAAATTTTATTTGCAAAAACAAATTTCATATACAATGCAAACCCGAATCTAAGAGAAGCCTCAGCAACCTTAATAGGTATCAAAGAAGCTGAAAGCCAAAAACTGGAAAAAATTATCCTTGAAGGCGACTCAAAGGTGACCATCCATGCCATCACACACTCCTCTCCTATCCAAGAATGGATCTTGAACCCTATCATCAGTGATATCAAGTACCACTTAACTTCATTCAAAGATTAGACTGCAAGGAAAATTTATCGATTCCAAAATCGATGCGCGTATAATCTGGCTTAATGGGCAACGGCAACGCAAACTTTTAGTAATATCCCTCTTATACAAATTCCTCCTTCTCTCTGACAATTTCATAATAGAAAATATTCACTCCCACTACCTGTATAATTTCCTTTAACTTCTGCTAAACTTTGTATTTCTAGATTATGGTTTAATATATATCATTATCAACTTGCAAAAAAAAAAAGCTCATCAAGACATAAACTAAAAAAGCTCACCAATAATTTTTCCCAACTCCCTCTTTATCTATAGAGAATAGATTTCACAAAAGTTGCATTATATTTTTTGCCTTGAATGCAATGAATAAAGGGCTGAATCTTTTAAGTCGAGTATGATGGGTTCAAATCAGCCTTCACTTTTTCCTTTGCTTTTCAATACTAAATTATGCAATTGGTAGGTGGTTGGCTGTTCACGAGTCAGGACCATGTTATGATGTTTACCTTTCTAAATCGATTTATCACATCACAGAATAAATGGTAGTTTTCCTCTTTCATATAGGATTACGACATATCAAATAACAAAAAATTGCCACATATCAAATAACAAAAATTCTATCGCAATCACAATAAATACGCAAAAGTGACTGTATGTAACAGTATGCAATGTGTCGACTCCCCATTCGATTATGAATTTATTCATACCGGTATCTATTTGATTAGAGGCTGAATTTGACATCTGAAATCCTCTTACAACCATTGTTGAAGCCTTCTCTCCTCATCCCCCCAACTAGATCTCATGGGAGGTAGGGGCCCATTTTTGTCTATCTTTTTTCATTTTCATCAACCCATTCAATTACTACCACTCTTTATATCTGTCAAAATATTTTACGAGACGACTCGCAAGAGATGCACCTCCTCATGCGATGTGCATGAGTTCTACATGTGAACAATTTTATATCCGTCTCTGCTTTACTGACTATCCTCCTAACTATATCTCCTCTATTTATTCTCTTAGTTTTGCTACATGTAAGTGGATGGCTTCTTGATCGTTTATAAAAATTTTTTAGGACCATTAATGCGGCATGGCTTCCTGATTGCTTTATTTTGCAGACCCTGTTGGTCGTCCGTCGATGTTCCCTTGTCAGAAGATCAAAGGTTCTTCGTCTTTTCTGTTCTGCCCTGCACGAGTCTCCATGAGTGGAATGCGGCAGAGCGGCATTAGGCATGTCCGTCCCATCATCCATCATTGCTTACTTTCCCTTGTAGGCGAGTTACTTCATGGGCAAGTTTGGGCCCTAGGGCCAGGTATTGGGACAAAGCCCATTACTCTCGGTCGAGCGCTTAGTGGGCTTATGAGTGAGGGGGAAATATCCTTACAATGTTAATTTTTTGCTTGTTTTCTATAGGGGTGCTACCCGTACCATACGGTGCAGGGTAGCCCCTTCCCCTTTCCCAGCCCTGCATAAGCCGGGGGTGGGGTTTTCACCCTTGCCTAGCATCCCGAGGGGAGAGGTAGACTTCCAATCCGCCCCACCCCTGCCCACTTTAATAATGAACTACAGTCTACTAGGCCCAAAAATTATTCATGGGTCCAAAAGTGATCAAAATTATATTTTTAGACCCAAATTGTAAATTTAAATTTGTAAATATGACTATAATTTAAAAGAAAAATTCTATACATAAGTCTCACACTCCTGCACATTACTTAAAAATATGTGATTTTATTTTTTTATCCTCATATTTCTTAACATGTGAAATATGAAATATGAAGTATTAGGATAAAACAGTAAAATCATATATTTTTAAGTAATGTGCAGAAGTGTGAGACTTCTGTGTAGCATAGCTCAATTAAAAATTATGTAGTTCTTAAATTTACAAATGCATATTTTGTGTAAGTTGTAGTATAGTAGAATGACAATTTTATAAATTGCTAAGGCAATACAAGAATCTCGCATTGCTTAATACATATTACTATATTTATATATAATATAAATAATAAATATTTATAAATATATTTATATAATAAAATATATAAATGCATACAGGTTCCCTCCCCACCCCCCGCCCCCGCTAGGGGGCCGAATGCAGGGGACCCCTAGTTTTCTAGGAAGTTGGAAGTTTAAAACTTGATATGTACATTAGACTACAAAGAACACCACCCATGTGCCCCTTAAAGAGATTATTGATTGTAAGGTTCACTCAAGGATCTACTGTAATTCAAGTAATACTCTCGTAACCACAACCAAAATACAGGAAAGGAATAAGCAAGATTCCATTATGAAACTTGCAGAGAATCTTCGAGGGATTCTCAACCTCCAAACACAATTCTCCAAATGATCAATCAACGAAATCATAAGCTCCCCCAGCACTGCTTATATACACGCAGGTTGAGATGAGAGAACCCAAAACGCTAACAACAAAAGATAAAACGCAACCAACAAAAACTATAGTACTCAAAACTCCCCGTTTCATTAAACTTTGTCTATGAAACGCAGCTGCTTGTACGTCTAACGACACTCCATATTAAGCCTTCAAACTCCCCGTTTCATTTAAAGCCCTCATTCTGTTAATACTGTTGTTACTTCCCTCAATTTCCTTCTGCACCCAACTCCTTTAGCCTTCATAAGGATCTCAGTTCTTCAAGGCCAGCCACAAGGCACCCGTGACACATACTAAAGGACTGTACCCAGTAAATGTGGATACAATGACCTCAGCTTCCATAGATATTCCCAAGAACTATCTTCAAGAGAAGCACCTAACCATTTTACCAAGACTTCAGTGGGGGCATGATTGCCTAACTTTTTCATCCTTCTGTCAAGAATCAACTCAGGTTCATGTTGCACACTACCTTCAACATCTACTGGTGGTAATGTTGGTAAATGAGAGATTTGGTCACCCAACTTTTTCTTCAAAGAGGAAACATGAAAAACAAGATATATTTTGGAGGAAGAAGGTAAGTCCAACTTATATGCTACTGTCCCTATTCTCTGTAAGATCTGGAAAGGGCCATAATACCTCTAAGCCAGTTTCATATTGTGACTCATAACCACAGACTTCTGTCTATAAGACTGCAACTTCAGAAAAACCCAATCTCCCACTTGGAAAACTCTCTTAGACCTCTTCCTGTCAGCATATAACTTCATCCTCTCTTGAGCCTTCTTCAAGTTTTCCTTCAAAAGGGACAATACTTCCTCTCTAGATCTCAACTGGTTATCCACTTCAGCATTTGTAGTAGTGCCTGGAATATAAGAAATCAACCAAGGGGGTGGAATTCCATACAATGCCTGAAAGGGTGAAATACAATGCCTGAAAGGGTGAAAAACAAGTGGATGAGTGTACAGTAGTGTTATAACACCATTCTGCCATTGGTAGCCACTTACTCCAACTTTTTAGCTTAGACCCCACATAAGATCTCAAATAACCCTCCACACACTTATTCAAGACTTCAGCTTGGCCATCTGATTGTGGATGATAGGCTGAGCTAAAAGCCAAAGTGGTTCCCTGCATTTTAAACAATTCTGTCCAAAAAAGACTAGTAAAGATTGCATCTCGATTAGATACAATAGTCTTTGGTAGACCATGGAAGCTTGAATACACCATTAAAAAAACTTCAGCTACTTTACAAGCTGTATAAGGGTGAGCCAATGGGAAAAAATGCCCAAACTTTGTCAATCTATCCACCACAGTCAAAATGACAGTCAGTCCATTTGAACTAGGGAGACCAACAATAAAGTCCATGGCAATGTCAAGCCAAGGACTCTGAGGACAGGCAAAGGTTGAAGTAACCTTGCAAGAAGTACAGTTTCATGCTTGTTCACTTGACAAATCTGACACTCCCTCACTAATTTTTTAATATCCTTCCTCATGCCTGGCCAGAAAAAGTCCATCTTAGCCTTTTGTAATGTTTTATGGTAGCCCACATGACCTGTTTCTGGGCTATGATGAATATGTTGCAGTACTTTAGCATGAAATGGTGATGAAGGAACTATCACCAATTTCTCTTTCCTAAAGAGGAGACCCTGTTGTAAAGAGAATTCCTTAGAAACCTGCTGCCTTTGCTACAAAACCACAACCAGATTAGTTATGTCACTAGAAAAAGCATAACTTTGTTTAAGTTCTTCTAACCACAAGGGAGTGGGAAATGAGATAAGAGCCAATGTAGCTGAATCTTCTTCAATCTAAGTGCATCAACAACTTTATTGTCCCTGCCCCTTTTATATTCTACACGAAAATCATAACCCATGAGCTTGGAGATCCACTTATGTTGAGCTTCAGTGGCCACTCTTTGCTCCAACAAGTGTTTCAAGGCCTGTTGGTCAGTTTTAATCTTAAAAGACTAACCTAACAGATATGGTCTCTCTTTCCCCACTGCACACACCAGTGCCGAGAATTCTTTTTCATAGGTAGACAAAAACAATGATTTTCCTTTTAAAGCTTTACTAAAGAAGGCTATTGGTTGGCTGGCTTGCATCAATACAGCTCCCAACCCCACCCCTGAAGCATCACACTCAATAGTAAACTACTTAGAAAAATCAGGAAGTCTTAATACAAGAGGACTTGCAACAGCAGATTTAACTCTTTAAAAGCCCCTTCAGCTTCAGGAGACCATACAAAGGAGTTCTTTTTCAGCAACAATGTTAATGGGGCAGCAATAGAACCATAGTTCTTGATGAACTTTCGATAGTAGCCAATAAGGCCCAAAAATACCCTTAATGTTTTCACTAATTTAGGAACAGGCCAGTCCAACATAGAAGAAATCTTTGTAGGATCTGCCTTCACTCCAGCTTCAGAAATAATATGTCCCAAGTAGTCTACCTCAGTAACCCCAAATCTACATTTAGATTTTTTTGCAAATAACGTGTGCTGCTGTGAAATAGATAAAACTGATTTCAAGTGCTCCAGGTGTTCACCAAAATCTTGGTTGTAAATCAAGATATCATAAAAGAGCACCAAAAAAAAACTTTCGAAGGAAAGGTTTGAAAACATTATTCATCAATCCTTGAAAGATGGCAGGTGCATTTGTAAGCCCAAAAGGCCTTACCAAGAACACATAGTGACCCTCTTGAGTTCTAAATGCTGTTTTGGGAATGTCCTCTTCTCTTACACTTATTTGATGATAACCTGATCAAAGATCAAGTTTAGAAAAGAATTTAGCTCCATAAAGTTCATCAAGTAACTCATCAATGACAGGAATTGGAAACTTGTCCTTGATAGTTTCTTGATTAAGGGCTTGATAATCCATACACATCCTCCAACTACCATCAGCTTTTTTAACAAGCAAAACAGATGATGAGAATAGGCTTTGGCTTGGTCTTATAACACCAGTTGATAACAGGTCATGCACAATTTTTTCAATCTCAAACTTTTGATAATAAGGGTACCTATAAGGTCTCACTGAAATTGGTGCACTACCCTCTTTCAACACAATCTGATGGTCAAAGGCTCTAGGGGGTGGCAACCCCACTGGTTCCTCAAACACTGAGCTGAACTCCTGCAGAACTTCTTTCAATTTAGGCTGAACTTCCACCTGCTCTACCTCAGGTTCTATTGCTACTAACTGCAAGAACCAACCTTGCTTCCTAATAGAAGAAGATTTAAGCACATTAACCCCAGCCTCCCAATCAGTTTCATGAGACATAAGACCCTGCAAGACCAATTTCTTCCCACCCACTTCAAACTGCATAGACATATCAGTAAAGTTCCATTGGATAGGACCCAATGTTTTCAACCACTGCACGCCTAAGACAATGTCACAGCCCCTCAAAGTAAGAACATGGAAAGGAACTAGAAACTTAGTTCCTTGGACAGTTACCAACTCTTCACATCTGCCCTGACTAAGTATTTTAGTACCATCTGCCACTTTCACTTGAAGAGCCTCATCCTTAATGACCTTTAAATTTGCAGCTTCTACCACCATTGATACATCCAGAAATGGCATGGATTGAAACTTCTAACTCCTCAGATTCTTTCTCACTTTTTTCCTCCAAAACTAGTACCAATTGTCCCTTAGGACTGTCAATTAACTCCTGTTCAGAATTACATTCCCCTTGTAAGTAATACACCCTCGGGATTTTGCAAACATGGTTGGGATTCCACTTTTCCTCACAGTGATAACATAATCCCCTCCTTCTTTTATCCTCCATTTGAGAAGAATTTACCTTCTTCAAAGGAAACAAATTCTTTAGGCCTTTATTAGCTAGATCAGCAAGTGCCACATGATCTACTGGCCATTTATCAGCATAGTGATTATTTGGCCTCCAAGATTTTCTTAAAGACAGTGCATGCTCTTCTTGCAACTTAGCCAGACTGAAAGCAGCCCCTAGGTTTAATGGATTAAACATTTTTACTGGTATGTGAATTTCATCCTTTAATCCACTAACAAAGCAACTCATTTTATGCTTCTTAAACAAACCTTTCAACCTATTAGACAAGGTCTCAAATTGTGATGTGTACAAACTAACTGAAGTAGTTTGTTTCAACCTAGTTAGAGCCTCCATTGGATTATCAAATGTTGAAGGTCCAAACCTCCCTTGCAAGGCCACTACTAAAGACTCCCATGAATTAAACTGTCCAGCCTCTAAGGCATTTTGGTATCACACCAATGTCTCACCTTCGATATGGTGTGAAGCCACCATTAACTTCTGATGGTAAGGTATTTGAAAACAATGAAAATACTGATTAGCTTTAAAAGTCCAACCAGCAGGATCATTACCACTGAAACGTGGAAAATCCAATTTAACACTTCTCTGAAAACTACCTCTCTCTTCATAATTTATAAGTTCATGAGAGACTTCTCTATCTCTACGAGTATTAACATTCATAGCATCAACTAAAGATTTCAACATTTCTGAAACTTGATTTAACCTTTCTGTTATACTAGAAATTGCCTGTTGATGATGCTCCAATTGTTTCTGCATGACTTCTTGCTGTCGTTGAGAACCTTTAATGTGACCTTTCAATGCTGCACGTGTGCCATTTGTCATCAAAATCACAGTTGCAAGGATTGACTACTACTGATACCACTTGTAAGGTTCACTCAAGGATCTACTGTAATTCAAGTAATACTCTCGTAACCACAACCAAAACACAGGGAATATTCAAATCAAGAAATGAATAAGCAAGATTCCATTATGAAACTTGGAGAGAATCTTCGAGGGATTCTCAACCTCCAAACACAATTCTTCGAATGATCAATCAATGAAATCATAAGCCCCCCAGCACTGCTTATATACACGCAGGATGAGATGAGAGAACCCAAAACGCCAACAACAAAAGATAAAACGCAACCAACAAAAACTACAGTATTCAAAACACCCCGTTTCATTAAACTTTGTCTATGAAATGCAGCTGCTTGTACGTCAAACGACACCCCATATTAAGCCTCCAAACTCTCCGTTTCATTTAAAGCCCCCATTTTGTTAATACCGTTATTACTTCCCTCAATTTCCTTCTGCACCCAACTCCTTCAGCCTTCATAAGGATCTGCAGTTCTTCAAGGCCAACCACAAGGCACCCGTGACATTAATACGCTACCCCACCACCCACTTTGGTAGACTCATTTTGACGGCAAGCATGTGTTATATGTTCCGCACAAGCTATTGAGTTCTCCTGCAACTTAACTACCTTTTATGCCCTTTCTTTCTGAGAGCTTCATGGCCCTCTCGCCAACTACATGAGTTTGTATATACAAATACTACAACAATTGTCTCAATTGGGCATAGCATACCTCGTTGCAATTCAATTTCAATTTGACATACTTATAATTGTATGTATATAACTATACGTACTAACGTATCAGCTATTGAAATATTGAACATTTCAAAATTTAAAATTTAAAATAAAAAAAAATTAAATAGGTCGAATACCCAATAAGTAAAATATTATAAATAAAATTGTACGTATATGTAACACATTGCATTTAAATTCTCATAATTAAGAAATTTCGTCTTCATATTACATTCTAAAAGTAATTAAATTTATCAAAATTCAAAAATATTAAAAAAGTACTTTTTTAAATCTCACAATTAAAATTATATAATTCTTGTTATTTTTTTAAATCTATGTTAACTGTCACAATAAGAGTACGATGTGGTTTGATGATTAAAATAAATAAATAAATCTGTCAGTTTAAAAGTGTGTGTGAAATAAAGCGAACGGGTTGAAATGGACAGTGCTTATGCCTTTCTAGTAATTATTTGGCACTCATACAGATCATACATGGTAGTTTTATCTTATTTATATAACGTCATTAAAAACTAAAATTTATATATATATTTTAAAAAAAATATATTTATCATTTTTTATACTACACATTAATATATGATTTTTCATTTTATTTGAACACATAAATATTGATATATAAATATGTGTATTTAAATAAAAGAACAAAAATGACGTATCATATATTAATATATAGTGTGAAGATGATAAATAATATTTCTCTTTTTTTAATAATATTGTATTCTTTGATAAGATGAAAATAATAAGTCATACATTTCCATAAGGACTACTTTAGATATAAAAATCATATCACCTTATGATTATAATTTTTTTAAATTTTAAAATAATAATAATATTAAAAAATAATATTTTATTCAACGAATCTAAAAATATCTCACATCATCTCATCTTACTTTACTGTATAAACCAGTATTAAAACTATTATGAATAGTAATAAATACACAATATTTTTCACAATATATATTATAAAATAATGATATTTTTATAAAATAATGTTAATTTTATAAAATATTTTATAAAAATATCTTTTATTTTAAAATATTATTGTGTAAAGTTTTGTATAAAATATTTTGTGTTTATGATTTTTCAACTATTATATCCATGCGTTGAGAGTAGTGTGTATGCATGTTCGTAGAACTCCGCGCGTCCAGCTGCATGCGTGTGGGCCCCGCCATCCAACAGGTCGGCAGTTTCCAAAACATATTATTTTAAATTTTTATTTCATTTTATTTCAACTGAAAGTCAATAATATTGTCTTTCAGACACGCGACCTACAAGTTCTTCCCATGTCGGACCCGACCGTACTCAAATAATTCCCCTCTACTCCTCTCTCTCTCTCTCTCCCTCTCTCAGCCTCACAGAACCACCGCTGCTTCGGTGATTAACTCAAAGAGTAAAGAGCTCGCGATGAGAACGAACAACGACGTTCCACCGTCAACCATTCATGTTCCTTCCTCAACCATAGCCAGTACTACGGTGGTACTCAAGAAAGACAACTCCTCGGAAGCAGCTGCTTCTGGATTCTTCGGTAAGAGCCGTCCGTACAAGTTTTGGGCCTTGGCCGCCATTCTTCTACTTGCTTTCTGGTCCATGTTCACCGGCTCAGTCACTCTCAAGTGGTCCACCGGTGACCTCACCCGCTTTACCGGAGACACCGACTCTCTGATCCACGAAGATCTTGACATTCTGGTACCCACACCCACCTGCCGACCCTTGATTTATGTTCTCTGTTTCTCTTTCTCTTCTAACAGTATGTCGATTTTGTTAGATATTGATTCTTTCTGTTGTTTATGGTGGGCATGGGGCCTATATAGGAAGTGGAGGAGAGACAGAAGGTGGTGAGGCACATGTGGGATGTGTACACGCAAAGCAAGAGTATCAGACTTCCTAAGTTTTGGCAGGAGGCTTTTGAGGCTGCTTACGAGCTTTTGGTGAGTGAGACTCCCGGCGTCCGCGACGCTGCCCTTACCGAGATTGCTAAGATGTCTATGAGCTCCATCAGCCTCCACCCACTTCCTGGTCACTCACAGGTTAGCAACTTTCCTCATCCTCCTCCTCTTCTTTCTTTTTATTTGTATTTTCTTGTCGTATTGTGTGTATATGTGTATCCAATAGGCGATTTAGAATTAAGGGTTTTTACGTTTTATTAAGAAAAACGCTGTTGATCAGTTTTGTTTGCTTTTTGCACAATTTTCACTTGATTTGCCAATTGGCGTTTGCTTCCTGTTCGAAATTTGCAGCTTTCCCCCCGCCGCCGCCCCGCGGGGCGGGGCGGGGCGGGGGGGGGGGGGGGTGGATAAAATTGAATAATCATGAGGGATATATCTGTGTCGTTTGCTTTTCTTGTCCCCCTAAATCTTGATGTTTGATTATATTATGTAGTTGTTGTGTGTTCGTAGAAAGGAGAGACGGTTGGCATCTCCCCTGACAGGGACGGGAACAGCCTTCGGGCTTACCTGTTACCACACATACGGTTAAGGCTCTCCACCTATGGTGGATCTTATACCCAATGTTTACTTATCAAAAAAAAATTATGTAGTTGTGAATTGAGATTCTGGCAACCTTTATGATCGAAGCTTCCCCAAAACCACTAATATAGAGAACTTGAAAATCGTACAATCATAATTATGACTCCAATTTCAATGGAGGAAGAAACTTACAGAACTTTGTTCACATTTTATCTTTCAATTGTTAAAGTCTTCATTTCCATATTCTAATACCACAAATCTTTTATATTGGCTGTTTGAAAACTCCCGAATTTGTTTAATGCTTTTTTCGAACAGAACATAGGCTATGGCATATCCAAGTCTTACTTGAAATGATCATTGGGTTAGTGCTAAGTGCCAGAGTGGAAATGCAATCCCATGTAGGTATAGTTTGACTTGTCCTCTTTCATTGTTTTGTTTGTTATGGGTTAGCCTATGCCCAAGGTCGACCAAAAGCATAATGCTTGTAAAAGTCAAATTCTAATAGTATATCCAATAACGTTGTTCATCATATTTAATATAAATATTCTCATATTGCTTTTGCTCTTGGTCATTTTTCTAATGCAACTTGTTAGTAAATTCCAGCTGTCATTCTAAAGTAAGTAGTCAGCTTTAGTTCCATACACTATATATGTTTTCCTTTCTTCCATTGCTCTATAAGTGAGAGACAGTTTAGTAGTGTGGTCATATAAAATCTCCCATTGCTTGATTATATTTGTTTTTTTTTTCCTTTTCATTTCTGCTAATTTTCTCCTATTCCTTAAAATAGTTTTTTCTTAGCAATTGCTAATTTTGTGACCCTCTTATTCTGGTTTGATGCTCTGTATATTTGGAAGAAGATAAAAAGTGATGGATTATTTGTTTTTAGTAATCTTCTATTGGTGGAAGTAGGTTTTGACGCAATCGTGAGCCACCAATCATGTTTGAGGGGGAAAATTATTGGACAATCGCAAAATCATGCTACAAATTAAGATACAAACCAGAACTTTTTTGTTGATATGGCACATTTCCTAACACTGTATAAGAACGACTAGCAGCTGATCTCCTTCTCGTTACTCCTCTCTTTTGGTGGCCATAAATGGGACAGTTTAAGAATTATTCTCTAAGCAGCATGAAAATAGGATTTTGTAATTGTCTCTCTCGATCTAGGCTTTACATAGAAAAAGCTGATGAAGTCCTCCCATCATCACATCCATTCTGATTAGGATTTCCTGGTTTACAAAGGAATATCACATAGAATACCACTTATAATACATACTATACGATTCCTTGTAGATTCATAATCCTATATTGTACAAATCCCAATAGACGTACGGGTCACTCAATAATATTGGATTTAACTATAATACTTGTCCAACCTATTTTAGAAAGGAAAAGGCTACATTCTACACCCTCATCCCACTCCTATCCCACAATGACGAGGTGGGATTGCCCATCAATCTTTGCATTTGTTTTTCTTTCTAAAAAATAAGAGATGATCCAAAGGTGATGGGAGTTGCCACATTTATAAAGTGGGATAAGAGTGGAATAGGAGTGTGGTATATAGCATTACTCTTTTAGAAAACCTTAACGGTTGCTCACTTGTAAGAAAGTGTCCTACCAAATAAGATCTACTTTCATAGAACTTTAACATAGAAACCTTGGGAACAAGGGCAAAGGCACCCTGGCTGGGCCCCCACCCCCAAACTGGAAATAACCGTCTTAACCCCCCAAAAAATCTTAAGCATTCATAATTTTTTTTATTCGAAAAATACATGTTTCTTTTCCTGCAACTCTAAATTTTTCCCCAAATCTCTCCTTCTCTCTGTGATAATTTTCTTAAAAAACTATAGAGCCTGGTCTTTAAAATTTTCTATGATTCAATTATTACAATATTAGTCCCCCCCCCCCCCCCCCCCCCCCCCCCCCCCCCCCCCCCCCCCCCCCCGGGCGGCGGGCGCCAACTCTTCCCAAAAAGAAAAAGAATATGATGTGTTTTTGGTTCCGCCACTTCTTGGTAAGATGATTGGTGGACTTGGATCTAGAATTCTAATGCCAGATCAATTAAGTGGTAAATATTTTTTCAGTGAAATAACAACCTTTATTTGAATTATATATCTGATCATAGATCATCTTAGCCGTATAAAAAAAATGATTTGATAATAGGATCATCTTAGAATGCGGTCATTATGAGATTTTGTTCATAGGCAGACTTTGAAGACTTTTTGTGAATTATACGTATCGCACATATTTCATGGCAGATGGACTGTTTAGTGTATGGCAATTAGATACTATAAAAACTATTGTTCTTTATGAGCAGAAGAAAAAGGTTTTTACACACACTACTGTAATTGTTTGTGTTATTATACTTTGCAGAGTACTAAACGATCAAGAAAGAGCCCCAAGCAAGTAGAAGAGGTAAAAGAAGAAATTACAATTGGGAGTAGTGAGAGTAGCCGATAACCGGGAATCGTCATGGGTATAATACCATATATGCACTCTGCGATATCCCACTTCCTGCTTAAAGTTTGGTAGCAGATAGTGATGGTAATACACAGTCTATTTTATATCGGAACAAGAAATGGTTACATAAATGCTAGTAATCTTTTAGCTCTCCCTACGAGTTTTTCACTACCAGCATAGCATCCTTCAGCTTAAGGACCTGGTAATATCCAGCTTTTTCTATATTTCGCTTTTTCATAATAAGCCCATGAAACCGTGGGTTCTAGTAACTTGTATTTTGCTGAATGAATGATATGGAGATGACTTTCTGTTGAAGATACGAAAAGCAACAGATCATGGTTATATATAAACTTGAGTAATGCTACTCTTCTTCATCGTAGATTTTGTAATCTTCAATCACACTTCTTGTTCATGCAGTGCATATCAAGTAGTTTTATATTAGTTGTTGACATGTGCCACATCAAATTAACGTTTGACTAGGTTTGATAAAATCAAAGGTGAAAAACAACATTTTTTTTAATAAACTTTCTTTGTTGTAATTGAAAATTCAAACAGAACCCCAAGGGGTTGGCCCAAGTGGTGAAGGTCTTGGTCTTGGGGTATTACTCCCTTCAAGGTCCAAGGGTGCAAACAATTCTTTGGGGTCACAATCCCTAGTGAAAAGTTAGCGATTTAATCAGTTATGTATAGGAAAACTTTCGAGAGTGCAATACACGGGACCGAAGTTTACTTCGCATGGTGGGTCCAAAGAGCCTTACCTTGGAGAGGTTACCCAAAAAAAAAAAAGAAACCAGCAGATAGAACTACTCTGGAATTCATAGGAAAAGTACTGATAAAAATAAGGCAGCTTTTCACGGGTTCTACATGAAGAAGGGCAAGTTTTTTTTATGGAAAATACTATGCTTACCGTTGGGAGCTTCCGTTGGTAATTTTTTTTTTTAGTTTTTTTTAACTTCGTGATTAAGTGTGTTTTAGTAATATTGTGAATTTTTTTTTTAAAAAAATAAAAATATTAAAACAATCATGTAAAAAAAATAAAATAAAAAAACACATAATTGCATTAGCAGGAGTCCCCAGCGGTAGGCGTAGACCCACCCATTATTAATTATTATAACTTTTTTAAACTTTTATATAAAATACAAAAATAATTCAATGTTTTCAATTTCTAAAATAAAAATAATATTATAATATTTTTATTCAATTTTTTCTCTCATTTTTCAAAATCTAATAAAAATATTAATTTAAACTGTCTCATTACTATTCAAAATATCTCTCATCTTAACAAGCAAAACAATATGATTTAGTGTATGTAATTTAACCATTAGTTTTGGTGGGAGATAGTTAATTTCAATTAAATATTGTTTGAAAACAAGTTTTCAAAAAAGAAATCTTAGTTGACAAGATGGAAGGTATGAGAGAGATGCTTCTTTGCACCATCTTACAAAACCAACGAGTCATTTTCTTTCATATCCAAATCGGGATCAAAATCTCCTGTACCAATTATAAGTACTTGAAAATTTTTTACTTTTTCTTTTACTTCATGATTAACTAAGTATTTTTTAATAATATTGTAAATTTTTTTTATCTTTTTAAAAAAATATTAAAAAATTCATGTAAAAAAAAAAAAAAGCAAAACAATAAAAAAAAAGCACCAAATGCATTAGCGGGAGCCTCCCAGTGGGAGCTCCCCGCGGTGGGCGTAGACCCACCCATTAATAATTGTTTAGATGAAAAAGTATGAGAAATAAATTGATAAATATTTATATTTAAATAGTGTTTAAATGTTAAGATGAGATCAACTAACTATCCAAATGGGGACTAAAAGTCTACTACCCACAAAAGAACTAGAAAAATAAATATTAAGCATAAGGGCATTGCCATTTTCCTATTATTGATTTTTCAAAAATATTCTAAAAGAATTTGTATTATAATTCTCTCTAAATATTTTTTTGGGTCCGGATTTCAGTACTTTTATATGGAATTACCCGTATTTGAATTTATTTTGCAAGAGCATAATTAGTATTTGACTTTTAGTTGGTGTTTCTTTCCACTTCTTTTAGTTTGTGTTTTATATGAACAGTTATTTCACTGTTCTTAAGAGTCTTTTTTTTTTTTTTTTTTACTATTCGAGCATTTCCAGTAATGTAAAATCTATGTTTTTGTAAAATTTGAAAGAAATACCTTAATATAGTCCATCTAGGATTATTTATTTTATAACTAATATCCAGTTTGCTGCAGTATCATATCTACATCTATTCACACTATTCACACTTGTACAAATATTTAATTTATTTATCTCTCTACCTTTTACTCTTTATTCATTTCTTTATCTAATTTCTACGTTATTTGAAATGAATAAAATATATTAAAAAGTATAATATTTAAATGATATAAAGAAAAAATAGATAAACTGATGTATGGTATATTGTAAAACTCAGTATGTAAAATAAAAAAAAAAATAAGTTTTGATGATGTATTCTAAAGGATATGATGAAAAATTCATTCGGAGTGCTCTAAACTAGCATTTCATAAATAAATTAAGTGATTACAAGATACTAGATTCAATGGGATGGGACTGTGGGAGTCTCCAACAATCATCCCAAAATAAGCAAATGCAACACGATAAATAAAAAAGAGGGATCTGGAGGAAAAAATTTGGCTCCCACCCATTTCCCATTAAGGGGAAGTCGCTTGAAACGGTTTTTGCATAGTCTGATAAACATACAAATACGACTAAAAGTCACAATGAATTGTTGTGTGCTGCATTTTGCTAGTCTGGACTGGTTGAAGGAGACTTTCATGACCACTTTATCTTGATTCTCAGTTAGGAAAAGCAAAAATATAGGGAAGTAGCAACCGAAAGATGGGTTGATATGCCGGCATAGGACCATCACTGACAGTGGAGGTGTGTGTAGCACATGCTCCACTCTTAAAAAGAAAGTAAAAGTCGGATCTAAGATATCTAAAGCCACTAACCCTGATGGTGCCATGGGTGGCTGCAGCAGACTCCCAGTGGCATGGCGGCGCATGAGACGCATACGCCGCTCGTTTAATCAATTTTCTTCTACTGTCTGACAGATCGGCGGCAGGAGAATCTAGTGATGGGGCGCATGGTGGTCATAGAAGGCCAATAAGCAGCTGATCAGTGCATCTTGGTGTTAGAGACGAAAAACTAAGGAAAATCTAGACACAATAATAAAAAATACAAAGGCTGATGCACATTTCCGACGTTGGCCGGAGGGAGGGAGGAGGCAAAGCTCCATCCCCCCCCCCCCCCCCCCCCCCCCCCGGGGCGAAGAAGTTGGGATGGCTGGGTCTTTGTTAGAGAGGGAAAAAAAAAACTCCTCTAGAGAGAAAACGGCTTCAGTAATTGGGTCTGTTTGTTTTTGCACATAGAATTCTGTGTGTTTATGATTTTTGTTTTAAACTAAGAGTGGTTGCCAGCAAAGTCAGACACTCTTTCGATTTGATGCATGCGGCTAAAGATATTGATGCAAGGAATTCGATGGATTCGTTCCCAAATTCCTATAGGTGCTTTGAATCTATTAGCACGCATCAAGAAAGTAAGCATATAGCACCTCCATGAATGAAGAGAAGACAATTGCAAAAGCTTCACCAAAATGGCAATCATTGCCACCCAATAATACTATCAAAATTAATTAATTTTGACGTCTTAATATGTTCTCTTTATTCATACCAGTTAGATGTTAAGAGTATCTCAGATCATCTGTGAATAGTAGTAAAATAATTTATAAATAATGAAGAATAATAATGAAATAGTCTAATAAAATTAGAGAACAGTTGCGTCTCCAAACACAATCTTACATTTGGCATGCATGTAAAACCTACTAATAACATTTGCCCAAGCAAGCAAAGTGGCGAGTAATTTTGCAACTTATCATACAAAAGGAACCAAATCGTCAAGGTGCCCACCGAGGCACAACAATCAACTTTTCCCAACCTCAGGAGATGTAGAATATGATGTCTGGTCCCACCACTAACCCCACGTAAAAACATTGCTCTTATTGGGGTTGGGGGCTAATCCATACATAGTAGAGAAGTGACTTGTGCACTTAACATGGATAATCATGATAGATGACAAGTCTCGTTTGAAAAGGAGAAGAAGATCCTCAGCCAATTACAAATGGGAAGTACTACATTTTTTATAGCACAAATAAAATTTGAACCGCTTCTCTCCTGTCATATGTGCTAAAAAAAAATCTATTGCCAACACAAAAACATAAAGAGAGAGTGGATCAACTTGGCAAAGACCTCTCTTCCCTTTGAAGAATACACAAATCACCGCTAATGGCACATTCCAGAAAGCCTTTATCTTTAGGGTAATTCCGAAAGAGTTCCTAGGCAAGGAGAATATTGTCACTGATACGTTGTTCTCTAATGAAAGCTGTTTGATGTTTCCCAACTACATATAGAATGACAAGCTCAAGACGGTTGACGAGAGAAGCTTTGAAATGCACTTGTATATCATATTGCAGTAAGAAATAGGGTCTATAATCTCTCATATGGGTAGAATTAGGGACTTAGAAATTGTTGTGCAGTTAACCTAACAAAGAAGAAAACTCAATGTGAAAAAATGGTGAATGGCAATAATGATTGAATTACCCACAAAATTCCATGCATGCTTGAAGAAAAGTGCCCCAAACTCATCCAAGATAATGGACATGGAGTCCATCAAGGATACGATTACTTCCTTGATCTCATCATCTAAGAATCTCAAGGATAGTGTAAGCTTACGTTGGTAGCCAAGTAGCATAACTTTTTTGGGAAAGCCTAGTTAAGAAGTTCCATATTCATTGTAGAGGAATTTTGCAAAAAGTCCAGGAGTTATCCTTTCAATTGGTTAGAATCCGTTACTTGAACGAAACTAAATCTAGTAGAATCATATTGAATATTTTGACAATAAATTACACACTTTACTAAAAAACCGATCCTTGTTTACCAACCACACATTGCCTTGATCAAATCCAATTCTCTCTCGATATGATCTTCAAAAAATCCAATTGGTCCGGATTCTTCCCCCAACTAAAGAAGAGATCTTGACGGAATTGTCACATATGAAATTGTCACACGAGGTTGAGCATTATTTATAATTTGAGATGGTCCTACTGTAAAACCTCCTTATGTTTGGAAAAAGAATTTAGGATTCCCAAGCAGTAGTCATTGGACAAGACTTTGGTTTCAAGAAACCTTTCTCATCTCTACAAAATATGGCAACCTCCTTGACTGCTTCAGACTCCTGTTTGCAAAAGTACGTGATCCAAAGAAAATTGCTTTTCAGTTTAATGCACAGCTAGAACATAGGATACCTGCCATGGTTGACGACTTCCAAAAAAGATGGATGGTCAGCCAGAAGTTGAAAAACCTAAATGATCGATCATATGTGAGAAAGTGTCACAGGCCTCGATTCATCTTTTGGAGAACTGGAGAAAGGAAAGAGATTAACGTGGAGTAAAATGGTTGAAAGCAAAGACGTGCAAGCAAAGAAGTAGCCAGAGATGCTAATATATATTCATGTCGTTTATACTTTACATCTACATTACTTCTCCAAATTTCACCTCAAAAATAAAAAAGAAAGCGATTTCTTAGTGAACCACAAAAACAAGGGAGGACCAAGAACTGTAGGGAAAAAGCAAATGAACATAAAATCAAGGTTACCTTGACATAATGAGATTACACCTCACTCAGGCTGGGACAAAAACGCTTGAGCCAGATAATATTAGAGAACAACTGCTGCTGCTGCTGCTGCTGCAGAGCTAAGCTAGGCTCTATAGAGGGGAAATTGAAACAAAAGTCCTAAAGCGAACCATTTACAAACACTAAGCCAAAATGTATTTACAAACTGGCTCTAGTTCTACAACCTCTCCTAATCTTCAAGGGTCTGAATCTCACCCATCATGATCCGGTTACTGACAACATTAAATCCCAAAACCGAAGGGCTAACCTTCTTTCCTTTCTTCCCCTTCTTTCCTGCCCCTTTTGAGGACCCATCAGGTCCCACTGCAGTATCTCGATCAATGTCCCCGGCAACTGCATTGCCAGAATTCACATCTACAGCACCAAATCCAGTGACCTTGTCGTTCCGACTTTGAAATGCAATTTCAAGGACATCAGCTGGTAACAACTCCTTGTAGTTGAGGAATTTGTCAATGAACTCGTGATCGGGATCATATGATCCAAGGTTCTCTATCAAAAACATCTCAGCCTCTGATCTGGACTGCTTCGAGCAAAATTCAAGGAAACTCATATCTAGCAAGGTTGAAAGAACAATCGTATTGCATTAGCTAAAAACCAGAAGTTCAATTTACTTCAGACCTCAAATACTAGCAAATTTTAAGATCACTGAATCAGCACGTCTTCTAAATAATTGATATATGCAAGATGAACAAGCCTAGGCTAATCCTATTTCCAGCAACAAATAGGGCACTGGAAGTTTTGATCAGACAAACCATGCCCAGGGATTCTTTCATTATTATTATTATTTATTTTGCTTCCTGGCTAGCAGAAAATGTGAAAGACAATTTGCCCGTAGCCTTCGATACTCATACTTTATGAATTTAAAATATTTTCAAATAAAATGTCTGGCAAATCCAGGTGAAATCAACTTTACCTTTGGTCCCAAGAAGCCTGAGACACTCACTCTGGCACCAATCTCTGAAGTCTGTGGCCTCTGCAAGGTGAAAGAAGGCATAAGAGGGGGAAAAAAAAAATGTATACACTAGAAATATAACAAATCCTGCAGAGGCTTACCTGAATGATTGGTCATGAAATCTCTTTTCCCTTTCAGGGCAGAGGCAGGTGAAGATGAAAGAGATCGCTCAGCAGATTTGCCACCAACTGATTTTTGTCGGCCAAATGATCCAGATGAAGTTCCTTTGACGGGAGTGGTTTTCATTATCCTAGTGCCCTGGCTTGCAAGGTGAGGGAATTGGAAATCCACCCTGCTTACAGAAAAACAACAGACTCTCACTTTTCATCACAATCAGATCTCATCAAACTAGTACAGTGATAATTATTTATAATTACTACAATCTTTCACATTATCATTGTATGTACTCGTCTGTAGGTTAGAACTCTTCAACCATCACAATTACAAACTTCCAATTTTCAAGGATTACAACTAGATCTTTTTTTTTATAAGTGTTAAGTATATTATATATAAAAGAATAGGCAAAAGCCACGTTCAGTACAAAGAATGTCCTAATTAAGTAGGAGCATTAGAAACAAGGAAAGCATGAAAATCTTGGCCATTATAGTTAACATCACTGGCCCAAGTACAAAGAGTTCTAAAAAAGAAAGCTTTAAGTTCCTCCATTGATCTTTCTTTGTCCTCAAATGTTCGTTCATTGCGTTCCTACCATAAACACCACATAACGCAAATAGGCAACATCTTCCATACAGCCTTGATCTGTTGGTTACCTCTTAGATCTGTCCGACTAGCCAACATCTCCACTACAGACTCGAGCATAACCCACCCCAATCCTAGTCTTCTGAATACTTCATTCCAAATCTCTCGAGCTATATCACAATGTAGTAGAAGGTGATCGACAGATTCACCCTCGTTCCTGCACATGCAGTACCAATCTGCGATGATCACCCCTCATCTTCTCAAATTATCCGTTGTGAGGATCGTACCCAAAGAAGCTGTCCACACAAAAAACGCTGCTTTGAGAGGCACCTTGTGTCTCCAAATCCTTTTCCAAGGGAACTGAGTTGGAGGTTCTTGAGACAGCGATTTATAATACGAGCGAACCGAGAATAAGCCTTTTCCCGTATGTTTCCACCACAACCTATCAGCTTGATGATTACTGCATTTGAGTGAATACAAGTGGCTGAAAAGAGCTGCAAAACTGTCAACTTCCCAATCATGTGGAGCCCGGCTAAAATTAATGTTCCATTGTATTTGTTCCCCCACTAACACCATAACTTCCGCCACAGAGACATCATTGTCACTTGCTACCCTAAAAAGAACAGGAAATAGATCCTTTAAAGCACCATTACCACTCCAAATATCATACCAAAATTTGATCCTAGTCCCATCTCCAAGACAAAATCTTGTGTGCCTGACAAAGACCCCCCATCCTTTTCTTATATGTTTCCACAAACCCACACCATATGCCCCACTCACTTCATTGGAACACCATCCCCCCATAATTCTCCATATTTACTCTCAATCACCAGTTTCCATAAAGCCTCAGGTTCTTTATGGTATCTCCACAACCATTTCCCAAGTAGCGCCCGATTAAAGATTCTCAAATTTCTAATGCCCAAACCACCAGAAGAGATAGGTCTGCATACTTTTTTCCCATCTGACTAGGTAGAATTTAAACTCTTCACCCAATCCTCCCCACAAGAAATCTCGTTGAAGTTTCTCAATGCGAACCGCCACACTTGTTGGGATAGGGAATAAGGACAAAAAATAGGTCGGTAAGTTAGATAACGTACTCTTTATCAAAGGTAATCCTACCACCTTTAGACAAGTACAATCTCTTCCATCCTGCTAATTGACACTCTACTTTATCAATCACTGTATCCCATATAGAAGCGGCTCGCGAGGCGACCCCCAATGGAAGCCCAAGGTATGTCATAGGGAGTGAAGCAATCTTACACCCCAAAGTATTAGCCAATTGTCTTAGTCGCTGTACACCTCCGATAGGTACCATCTCTGATTTATCCAAGTTCACTTTCAACCCTGAAACTGCTTCAAAACAAAGAAGGAGGGCCTTTAAAACACGAATATGATTGTTATCTACCTCACAGAAGATAAGTGTATCACCTGCAAACAATAAATGCGAAATATTAATAAGTCCCCCTCCCGGGGATCCTATCGAATAACCACTCACACACCCATTTGCAGCCAGGGCTGAGGTCATTCTGCTCAAAGCCTCCATTACAATAACAAACAGAAGTGGTGACAGTGGATCTCCTTGTCTAAGGCCTCATGTACTGTTGAAAAAACCCGTTGGACTTCCATTTATCAGAACTGAAAATTTTGCCGTAGATATATACCAACGGATCCACGATCTCCATCTTTCTCCAAAACCACACCTCCTTAGGAGATCAAGCAAAAAATCCTAATTAACATGGTCATACGCTTTCTCCATATCTAGTTTGCAAATAACGCCAGCACAACTAGCTTTCAGTCTGCTGTCCAGACATTCATTTGCGATAAGGACCGCATCTAAGATCTTTCTATCCTTTACAAAAGCATTTTGAGGTTTTGAGATAATCTTTCCCACTACCTCACTAAGGCGGTTCACAAGTACCTTAGAGATGATCTTATAAACCCCATTTATTAGGCTAATGGGTCGGAACTCCCTGATCTCTTCAGCCCCAACCCTCTTCGGAATCAACACTAGAAAGGTGGCATTTAGGCTTTTCTCGAATTGTCCAGCCGAATGGAACTCCTGGAACACCTTCATGAGATCATCCTTTAATACCTCCCAGCATGTTTGAAAAAAACCCATGGAAAAACCGTCAGGACCCGGAGCCTTATATTTGGTCATCTTCCTCACCACTTTGAAAACCTCAGCCTCCTCAAACGGCCTCTCCAAACGAATGCCATCCATAGACCCAATGGAGTCGAAAGCTAACCCATCAGGCTTCGGACACCAACCCTCCTGCTCAGTAAGAAGTTGTTCAAAGAACCCAACTACATGATCATTAATTCTCTGCTCATCCTTACAATGAGCCCCATCTATCTTCAACATCTCAATATTATTAGATCTTCTATGAGAATTGGCTACCTTGTGAAAAAACTTAGTGCATCTATCACCTTCCTTCAACCATAACGCTCTCGACTTTTGTCGCCACGATATCTCTTCTAAAAGAATGATCCTCTCGAGATCTGCAGTCAGCACTAGTTTTTTAGTTAATTCTTCCTGAGTTAAGACCCTGGACTCTTGTAACCTTTCCATTTCAGCTATCTCCCTTGTCTTGGTTTTCTTTTGATCCCCCCCAATGTTCCCAAAAGACTGACTATTCCACAATTTTAAGTCTTGTTTTAAAGCTTTCAATTTACCCGCGAAAGAAAAACTTGGAGTGCCCTGAAAATGATAAGATGACCACCACTGTTTGACCCTATCAACAAAACCTTCCGCTTCCAACCACATGTTTTCGAACTTAAAATATCGACGTCTTCTTTGAATCCCACCAGAATCTAACATTATGGGCCAATGATCCGAGCATAACCGAGGCAATCTCTTTTGCCAATTACAACTAGATCTCACCAGACTCGTATATTACCAACATATATGTACAGACAAGTACATTGATAATGCGAAAGACAAATGACAAGTATATTGATCACGTGAAAGACAAGTTGTTATTCAATAAATGGAAATAATTGTAAGAGTTGTGAAATGCAAACTTGAGCCAAAGTGCAGCATAGATGCACGTTAAAAGCAGTGGGGTCCTTCAAAATGCTGGAAAGATTAATGATTTTAACCAAACTGCCACCAATCTCTATATATATTTGTAATAATTGCATGCGAAACCCCTAGGGGTTGGCTCAAGTGGTAAAGGCTTTGGGCTTGGGGGTATGCTCCCCTAGGTCTAAAGTTCAAATCCCCTTGGATGCAAACAATCTCTATGGGCCATTGGACTGGGGGATTTTTCCCTTGAATTACCTAAGGTGCACTTGCAGGAAACTCCTTGTTGAGGGCCTGTGCACCCCCAAAATTAGTAGGGACGCTGCTTCTGGACACCCAGTGCCAATAAAAAAAAAAAAATTGCATACAAAGATCTAGTCCAACATTGGATGGCTTCACGTTGATTATCTTCTAAATGACAATGACAACAGAAATTTCTCTTTGACCATTTCACCTCTCAGCACTAGAATGGATAGATACCTATAATCGCAAAAACAGTGTTTAATTCACCAACTCCGGCCAAGCTGTTCCAGAAAAGAAAAATGTTCGAGACTAAAAAGTAAAAGAACTAAAAAGTAAAAGAACAAGGGAGGACAGTAAGTTCCATCCTAAAAGAAAGGCATTCATTCATAGAATCTGAGCAACAGACAGACAGATACAAGTCGATGCATTGAGGTCACTTAGTTACATGTTGATGTGCTAAAAGCACTAAATAGATACGAAGAAGTATTTTGGGCTCTTATCCTACTATATCAAGACTACATCCCACCGGTCTTGCTAAGTGTCGTATCTCTTCCCAAGCCTGATCCTTGGAAATATAAATCAACAACAAATTGTAAGTGAATACTCTATTTTATGAGGAACTTCATTCTCGGAAATATCTCCCAAAGGCCAAATCCATATGATGCGCCCACATCACACAATTAGGTAAATCATCGGCTTTTCACCAATGGGACGTGACCCCTAGAATTGTTTGCACCCAAGGGTTCTCAAACCTTTGATCTGGGGAGAGCATACCCTCAAAATCATGGCTCTTACCACTTGAGCATGGCCTTCTGACAGAATATTGAAACAGAGTTTCCACAGCAATAGAAAATGGTTCAGAAAAAGGTTGTGTAATGCCCCAAGAAAGGTCCAAGCCACATCTACGCCCATACTTAAAAAATAAATAAATAATTAAAATAAAATTAGTCAATACTACAATTGGAGCCCATTGGAATTATTATAAAGAGTAAGAACCCCTCCCTCCCAAGCAATGCAGGATCCCATCCACCATGTAGACTCCCCCCCTTAAATTCCTAGCATACTCGTCAGACCATTCCATCATAGTACAGCTCAAGGCTCACACTTTTGGATGGGATTGGCTTTGATACCATTTGTAATGGCCCACAGATGGCCCAAGCCTCATCTGAGCTCATACCAAGAAAAGACTAGTCAACGGTTCAATTGGATTCCCTTATAATCATTGAAAATAGCAAGAACTTATCTCTCCCAAACAATGTGGGAGCTCATCCACTACCTATACTATCATAGACTATTTATGTGAGAGAGACTAATATTGTATACTCCAGGGAATATCGTCACAATACCACCACTTACCCACTAAAAGTCTCTACGATAATAAAGCAATTAATGGAAGCAATAATTGAACAAGATTGGGGATACGAAATATCATTTTTGGGGTGTGAAACCATGCATCTCTATCAGAAAACTGATTGGAACCTGGTGTTTGGAACAAAGACTCGTTTAATCCCGGGGGTGCACAAGCCCTTGGGTAATTCAAGGGGAAGTTCCCCCAGCCTGATGGCCCTTGGGAATTGTTGGCACCCAAAGGTTCAAACCTTAGACCTAGAGGAAGCATACCACCAATTCCAAGGCACTCACTACGCATCTCTATAAAAATTTACAAGCGCAACTGTTAAATAGATGCTAGAACTCACAATGAAGTCTCAAAGATTATTACAATAGAAAAATAAAAGTTATTGATGAAGAATACCAAGCATATTTCATGATGCCGTCCATTAATAAAGAGGCAGAATTTTCCAACACAAAGCAGCAAACAATAGACAACCAAAAACTAAACTGAAGATAGAGAGACAAAAGACATACTGCTTAGTTTCTTGCTTTGATTGATCAATTGGGCCCCAGAATAGGTCATCATCTCCTTTATATTTTGACGGGTGAGAATTGACCTGGATTGGAGATGAAGCCTTGGCAGGAGAAGATGCAGAAAGTGACCACGAAGGCCCACTGGTTCGGGTAGCCTGAGTTGGCTGGGGTTTCGGAGGAGTTGAAATCTGGTTTGGATTGTGGGCAGATACCTTTTTCTCCTGCTCCTTTAATATGTCCCGTAAAGATGTAGGTTTCGGAAGCTTCCCTGATTCAGTAGACCATGCTGGAGAAGGGGAAGAGTTACCTGACTCTCCCTTCCAAAGAACAAAGTCTCCAAGAGAAGGCCCAGATGGAATTGCAGGCAACACTTCCTTCTCTTGCTGTATAGGACGAGAGCTTTTCCCTTTCTCAATGGGACTCAAACCAATAGAAGCCTCGGCAGAAGTAACGGATATCAAGACCTTAGCTCCAGCACCCTTGGCTTTTGCTGATTTTTTTCGACTCTTTTTTGTGTCTTTAGCCTCAATAAAGTTATCATCATCTATAGATTCTGAATGGGTGGTCATAACTTGTGGGTTTGCCCTAATAGATATACTGTCAGGGACATCACCATCTCGTTCATTAGACTTCTCCAAAACTTCTTCTGCCAATAGGTCATGTAAATGGCTCTTCTCGCTCTTTGGAATCACAGAAGCTACAGGTTTCCCTAGACTTAACTCAGTATTTCCTGCATCTCTGTGAGTTTCCCTAGATATTTTTGAGTCAGGATTGGCCACAA
Organism: Juglans microcarpa x Juglans regia; assembly: GCF_004785595.1. NCBI lineage: Eukaryota > Viridiplantae > Streptophyta > Magnoliopsida > Fagales > Juglandaceae > Juglans > Juglans microcarpa x Juglans regia. The sequence continues at coordinate 12,522,819 of NC_054608.1, forward strand.
CTCCCGCCCAAGGAGTTGACAAACTCATGGAGTTGACAGAGCTGGTGATCTCAGATACCACCATTCCTGTCTGTGACTTCCTTTGTTCTTCCTGTTGAATTTCCAACAATGACTTGGGCTTCAAACCAGGAGCAGGTTTCCAAGCTCGTTGTCCAGTATGTGTTTGGCTATTCTGCATTGAGACTGACCCAAGTACTCCCAAGTCACTCTTGACTTCAACAGTTTCAATGTCATCTGATGAAGCTATTGCAGATACAAAGCTTTGAACCTGTTGGGACTCCACATGTTCCGTAGTAGTAATTCCAGATTTATGGCCTCTGTTATCTCTTGTCTTCTGCAAAGAGGTTCCATATCGTGCATCTCCAGAACTGACATCTGTCTCAATGCTCTGCTTTTCAATTACAGATTTCTTTAATTGCAGCAAAGATGAATCCTTAGGTACTTCTTTTGCCTGGTCAGAAGAGGTGTGTGATTTAGAAGATTTTTGCTTCTTGGGCTTCTTCTCAGAAGCTTTTCTTTGTTCATGTACTTCAACGTTCTTAACTTCTGTCACCATGGAGGGCTCAATGGTGCCCCTTTTGCTTTCAACTTGCTGTTCTTCGAGCAAAACACAAGGTTGAGCCTTTACATCACTGGAATGCTCAGGCACAGGCACTTTACTGTTACATGTTCCTAATGATAACAAATCAACAGGAATGGACATAGATTCCAAAGTACTTTCAGCAGTCGCAACCACAACAGTTCTATCAGCCCTCAAACTGTTGTCTGATGTCTGCTCCACATCTCTAGGAGAATGTAATTCAGAATCAGAGACAGGTTTCTGCAAACGCTGAGGCAGCTCCACAGCTCTGTTCATCATCTCGAAATGGGAGTTTTCAGCAAAAGATGGTGTCAGGGATGATTCTTTCTGATGGGTATCGCCAGTTTCTTCTGGAACGGTAGCACCCCAAGTTTCCTTATGGGCGATGTTCCCAAATAATTGTTGAGGCAGATGCAACAAAGAGGCTTCAGAACATACACTATAATTGACATCCTGGTTAACTTGTGGGGGCAATTTCACAAAGTTTGTATTATGCTGATCTTGCATAATGGGAATTGGAACCTGTGAACCAATCTGAAACAGCTCATGTGAGGGCTGAAGCCGAGGAGGATCTATAGATGCATTCCCTGACGGTATTGCAGCTGCCTGTATCTGTCCAAAAGATGGATCACCAAATCGCTGGTGAGGTTGATGCTCTGACAGCCTTTGAGAAAGCAGCTGTTGTTGCCTTAATAACTGTTGCTGCTCCTCCTGTTTCTGTTGCTGCTTAAGCAACAAGAGTTTATCAAACATTGACATCTGCTGTGTTTGAACTGCCTGCGAATGTAACTGCAACAAATACTGTTGTTGTAGCATATCTAATAATTGTGGATCTTGTGCTAAGCCAGATGACATTAACTTTTCAGGTGTAAAAATGCTAGATGGATTATCTATAGCTTGAGCAACAGGATTTGTCAAAGGCGGTTGGTTTTGTGATTGCAGCCACTGTTGTTGGATCCCAAATGGGGCTTGGGAAGGGAAATTAGGATCATGATGGAAATCAATCTTGTTCTGAAGTGGATCTGTTCCACTTTGGATTTGAAAGTTTGACCAACCAGGAAGACCATTATTTACACCAGAGGTTGACCTGTCAGATATTCCTTGGAGGGACAAGAAGTCAGCATTTTGAGAATGAAGAGGTTGACAAGGATTGTCATTTATTGAAGATAGAAGCTTTGACTGTGGAGCTGTGGAATCTGGTACAATATCAGACTTTGAAACCAACGATGCAGCATCTCTTCCAGGCCAATATGGATAAGGATTGGATAAGGACCTCTGCTGTTCAAGGGCCATTCTCTTCGCCAGTAGGTAAAGGTTGTTTCCACTATCTACTCCTGACGGGGGCATCACACTAGAATTACTTCCAATATATCCTTGCATACCTACCAATTAATCATAATCATCAAAGCAAGTTCTTTGTTTTATAAGCAATCATCAAAGCCAAATTAAGCTACTGTCTGGTTATAATTAATACAATAAAAAAAGAAAATATCATTTGGATAATGTGCAATAGGCCGCATAATTTCAACCCAAAATATATTTAAAAAGAAAACAAAGAAACAGAATTGACCTTCAGAAGAAGCAAGCTTCTCCAGTGTTGAACTGCTCATATTATTACCAGACATCAGTGACTCCAAAAATCTATTCTCGGCTTCTGTCATTGAACCATGTCTCTGCCTGGGTTCGCTCCTTAGAACATCAAGCTCGGTTAAGCCAGTTTGAAGCTTCCCAAAGCCACCGAAATTAGGCCGGCCAGATGCATCTGCAAATTCATTCTGTTTTGGTAAATTAAATCCAGGTGGAGGCCCAGCTTTAGCTCGTAAATGGGGCATAACATCACCAAGTGGCAACCAAGGCATGTCATTTGGACTTGGGCAGACTGGCAAATCTAAGCCAAAATATCCACCCTCAAACCATGAAATAATGTCACTCCCAATAAAAGGGCCTTGAATTCTTCCTTGTGGATCTTTATAGAACATCGTTAAGTCCTCTGGAGAAGGCTGTGGAGATTTCCTGGTTTCCTGTTCCATCTCCATAACTCCAGATGGTTGCCTCTGAAGAATGGGATCCTCAATGGTTTGCCACTTACTCTTGTCTTTGTTTTCTGATAGGTTAGCCAATTTACGTTCCCGCTCATTATTTAGTTCCTTCGGTGGATCTGACCAGCCCAGTTCCGAGGACCTTGACCTTCCATCATGCAACACGTTATGTGAACGTTCTCCCTGGGAAGGAAATTGCCATGCAGTGGCAGCAATGGACGGATTTCCTGGGAGACTTGATTCCCTATTAATGGGCACGTCTTCAGTCTTGCTAAAAGAATCGTACTCTCTGGAAGCTGCAGATAGAAAATGCAAAGTAACACTTTAACGTTCAAAACAAAACAAAACAAAACCAAATCACCTGAATCTATAATAAAAAAATAAATAAATAAACATTATTTTTATCCTACAATTATTTTCCAGGAGAATGAACAACTCAAGTTAGAGACACAGTTGGCAACTAAGATTATATGATTAAATAAAAATTCTAGTCATGCAGATCCTGCATTAAGGCTATCTTGAATCATGAAATCAGACCAGGTGGAAGAGTGGCTTTTCTTTTTCTTCTATTTTGGCATAATCACAAACAAAAACTTGTTATCTTGTTAGGATGAATACCTTCGGCTCTAAACTTGTTATCTGAGAATGACTTATGATCCCTCAAAATTTCCGTTTTCGAGTTGGACACGTGATAGAGTGTGTGCCTCTCATAGGAAGGGCCTTCTGAAATATTCTCAGAACCACCTCTTGAATTGTCAGCACTTTCCTCCTTATAATCATCCAAAGCATTCGGAAAATTTTCCTTAGAGCCTGCTCAGACAATAGAATTTCAAATGAGGTTAATCCATACACATAAGTGTGTCAGTTAATATGTTAAATGTTAAGACATAATGGTAATAAGAACTACCAGGCTTGGTTCGCCTCGACTGTGTAACATCTGTTGAGGTCCTTCCGTCTTTAGATATCTGTGGTGCACCACTACTTACTATATCCCCTTTGTCAATTCCCTTCATAACAGCCTACTCAAGTAGACATAAATGAAATCAAATGCTGAAAATACGCGCTCATAAAAAAATGCTGAAAATGCCCATAGCACTCAAGTATTCATTAAAGAAAATTACCGTTTCTTCGGAAGTTGGAGCCCATAGTGCCAAGGGCTCTAATGATTGATCTTGTGTAAGAGAATGAACTTGCAAAAACCCATCAACCAATTTTTCACAAGAACTCGTATCAGTCAATCGGTATACCTCAAGCAACTTTGTCCTACTATATCTTAAATGGTAAGGCTCCCCATGGCCACTCTCAACCCTATCTCCCCCACTTCCTAGAGAATGCATGCTCAAAGAGCCGCCACCATAGCTTACCCGTCCACGTCCTAGAGAAAAGGTTGGAGGTGTAGTTTCCCCACGCCCACGGCCATAAGAAAATGTCGAAACTTGTTTGCCTGACATTACAGTTTGGTGATGAGGCTCTCCCCGTCCTCGGCTTTGCAGGGAGCTAGGTCTCCATGGCCGATAATGATCCCCCTCCCTCTCATCCTTTCCTTGATTGGCAACATGAGACAACCCCTTATCAAGATGCACATCACCATCTCTGCCAGAGTCGGTCCACTTCTCGCGCACGCCTTCAGTTTCCTTATCATCTGGCCCCCAGCGCGTGTTCCATTTGCTCTCGCGCCGTTGTTCATAATTAGTGTCCCTGTTACTTGAGTCAGACCACCGCTCAGACGAAACACGACGCACTTCTCCAATGTGTCTAGAGGATGAATTTTCTACCCAACGGTCTGTCCTGCGATTGTCACCAAGGTCTTTGTCTCCATCCCTCCAACGATCTTTGCGCATGGAGGAATTAGTGTCCCTTTCTTCATCACGCCAGCGGTCACGACGACCAGCTTCCATATCAAGCAGGGAAGTCCTGAAAACATCCTTTTTCTTATGGATTTCATGGATCTCATCTCCATTTCCAGATGACTTCACAATATCTGAGCGATTGCCATAAGCTGGATGCTGGCTGAAATGATTTTCCTGAAAGAAAAATAAAGCAGCTAAAGCAACAATAAATTATAAAAACAGCGACATCCCTGTAACTGAAAACACAACAGACTCAGGTGTGGTAGACAAATATTAAGTTTTAAGTAATGAAAACACACCAGAACCCCTATTCCAGGCTTACTCTCCCCTGACTTTGGCAGAAGCCACTGTGGTGAAAGTGGAATAGTATTTTCAGACCCTAGAACATCTGCATAAATCCAACAGAAGCATCAATAATAACACTAAATTTAATGAAAAGAAAAAAATTTGAAAGTCAACCCAGACAGGATTTGGAAACGTCATGCTTGTCTCAAACATAATGTTGTATAACTGATACCACAAAATATATCACACTCCAGTAATCCATCAACTTCATTTGGCTAAACAGAAGTTTTTGAGAGATGGGAAATCTGACTCGACAACTCAAATTGTAACAGAAACGATAGAAAGGTCACTCTCATTCTCATATGAAACAAGGGTAGGCATTATCTTTATTGTGCTGAAACAATGTAAAGCATGAATCAGAAGCGTGGTATGAGATAAGTCGCCTTATTTGATTTAAATGGATAAAGCGATTCTGAATACAAGTTTTCTTCCTGGGTAGGAAAAGGGCTTTGTTATGGGCAGAGGGAGGGGCGGTCGCCTTCATGAATGAATAAATTTTAAATCATAAAAAAAATTTATCCTCCATGTAGTCAACTAGAAAATCTTGCCACATGATTCCAGCATTCAGCCTCAAGTTTGCAATGTTACAACTCCTCAAGGTTAAGTATACTATGGTTATCCCATGCAACCATACTGCCTAACTTGTAGTGCTTCTGATTGAGTGAATGTAAATTACTTCAATCAATCAACAATTTGTATGCCATTTTGATGGTCCTCCTTTAAGCTACAATCATCAATGTACATCACTGCAAAATAGTTCCTTCACAACATCCAGGCACTCGAGAAATTTCATTCAAACAATAAATACAAGGGAAGATTGCAGCGGTTCAATCAGGTACTCAACAAGCCATATTTCCCAGAGTCTCAGAGTCTGGACCAAAAACAAGTGTTTGGGCCCACCAACTCTTTTAAAATCTTGAATTAGGTTGGTGCCATACTATTAGTCACAAGGCTAGCAGTAGCAGTTCGTATAAGACCCTAAGCAATATAGCATGCTAAATATCATCTGATGATGAGCAGCATCTGACTCAAAAAATTACTGGAGATTAGAGAACCCTAAAATGGATACATGTTGGACTCAGGCCAAAATGATCATGTGGGCCCACATAAACTATATTTTATCTGTCTCACTCTATCATATAAACATACATAATTATTTCTATTTACATCCCTGTTTTACACATTACATGCTTCATTGACAATAAACTAATTAATGAACCATCATTCATGACATCAGTATAGAAGGAAGCCCAGTTCCAATCAAGTCAGGTCTTCTTAGTTGCTTTAAAACTTCCCAGTAAATCAGTAATCTTCGCAGAAATTAGTAGCAGCTAGTAAGCAAGTTACAATATATGTGTGGCACACAGAAAGAACTGGAACTAAATAATTACAATACTCACAGAAACACAAGAAAATAATTACAATACTCACAGAAACACAAGAAAATAATTAGCTAACCATTTACTGAGTCAGCAATTTCTGTAGCAAAGATTTCAATAAACACAAGTTTTAATGACATTCCACCAAGGGATAAGGAAGCAAATCCTTTCACCTCTCAATAAATATATATTCTTGCACAAAATGGATAAAAATTTTACACTTGCTGCTGCATCTGATCCACCCCAAAAAAAAGGCTAACAGAAAAGCTCGTTATCTGAATTAAATCTTCATAAAAAATTATCAAAAAAAAAATCTTCATAAAAAGTTAAGGGTGCACTTAGTTAATGAGATTTTGAGAATGTTTGAAAATGAGATTTTTTTGATGCAGAAATCTTACAAAAAAAACCTAGGTTAAAATTGTAGTTGCACTACTAAAATTCAAAATAATAACCACATCCTTCACATCTATTGGAACTTCTACAAAAGTTTTGCTTGATTTCCAAAAAGGGTGGGTCTACGCCCACCACTGGGAGCTCCCGCTGGGGCTCCCGCTACTGCATTTTGTGTTTTTTTATTATTTTGTATTTTTTTACATAATTTTTTTAACATCTTTAAATATTTTTTAAAAAATAAAAAAATTCACAACATTATTAAAAAACACTTACTTAATCATGAAGTAAAAAAAAAAAACTACAAAAAAAAAATAAAAAATTACCAGCGGGAGCCCCCAACGGTGAGCATAGCATTTCTCTTCCAAAAAACATATAGTATGACAAGTGTTGTCACGTTCACAAATGGAGATTTTATTCATTCCCCTGAAGAATTTCAAAGGAGTGGTGGCTATAGAAAGAAAAGAAGAAATGATTGGCATTTTGAAGATCGAGAAAGGACATTGGATGAACTTAAATGCCTCTTTTTCAGCACTTTGTTCCTACAGATGGTAGCAGATTTCAATGGACTAAGCTTTCCTGATTCCTCATATCAACTACTACTTAACTAGGTGTTGTCTCCTGTATACTTCTCGTGTACTTGGGTTATGCCCATTCTTTATTATTAATAAAGTTTTTGTTTATCTATAAAAAAAAAATTCAAATCTATGTAACTCAATAGAACTTCATTGTTAAGAGATACATCACTTTCTGATTGTGAAGCTATATAAGTACACAGCCTTCTAGTCCCTTCTATTCAACCAACCCTCAGAGTGGAAAGGTCTAGCTGTAGTGAAAACTCAAATGCTTGCCTTCCGAATGAGATATGTTTGCTCGAAAATTCAACAAGGAAATGAACCTCTGCAGAGTTATGGGACATTATACAGCAAAATGATCAAAGAACCTTTTTCTGAATAAAACAACAAATAGGCCATAACAGTGAGCCGCCCATATTGATAGTCGTCATAATGGGTCCACAATCCATATGTGTAGGTACTCAAGAATAAGTCTTCCAGTTCTAGAATTCTGACTTTTCTCCAACTTGTTTTCCAAACTAACTCTTCACTATATCTACCATAAAGTGGGCAAAACAACCAAAGTAGAGAGGGAGGTGAGAGCTAAAAAAATAATTTTGGGAGGCAAGAGATGTGAGAGATCTAATACTCTACAAAAACCAAAAAACGACTCAAAGGCCATTTATACATATGCATGAAATTAAGGAACTTATTCTTATGGGACGTTTGGACACAGAGATGAGACGTGAAATTTTTAAAATTCTCAAAACTTCTCATAATTTCATTCTCAAACGTCGCTCAAACACAAAATACTTTTTAATTTCAAATCTTCAATTTTTTCATCTAATCATTAACTAATCATTATCCAAACACAAAAATCAGTATGACTTTTACAGACTTCAAAACAAAACATAAAAGTCAATACAACTTTTACAAGCTTCAAAATAAAAATTATATTAAAAAAATATATTCAAACAATTATTTAACTTCATAATACTTATATTCAATTTTTTCTCTCTCCTTTCCCAAAACTCACTAAAACATCTAAACTCAAATCATTTCACCACTATTCACAGAATTTCGAAATACTCCAAGTGTCCAAACCTTAAGTGTTTAAGGTGACCTATGGGGACCAGGTTATGTCCCTTTAATATCTTGCAGCACAAGCTCCCACGCAATAATCTCATCATATACATCTAACCAAGTTTGAAGAAGAAATGATGGCATAATGCCAGCTTTAGTGTTCAAAGGCCAAACGATTTCAATCCACGAAATCGTTCAAATGTAACAATGAAAAAAACCAGTGAAATTGAACATTATTTTCTCCCTTGGCTAAGTATTGTTATGATGCGTTTACTGATAATCAACCAAGACGATTGACAGAATACCCTCATGTCTCGAAGAAGAGAGAGGCAATAAAAGGCTAAAAGCTGATCTTTCCAGTGCAGACGCTGAGTCGCCAATCTCCCGCGAGTTACAAAAAGAAAGGGACCGTGCAGTGAGCAAGTAGAAATAACCAAAAGTACGAGGTTTTTCAAACAAAGCGCCAAATAAATAGCTTTTAACCATTAGACTTACGAATGTTTTAGCTAAAGCATTTATCATGAACTGTCAAACCATAACAATTATTTCGGCCCTTGTGCCAGGAACCAGACGGGGCGTTACGCAAATGAAAAACGATACCGAGAAATGCATTACCAGATATAAACAAGAACCCCGAGAAAAAAAATTCACACAAAACCCAAGCTCAAATGGATAAGATTTTCCCACCAACCAAGGCCGAGGTACTCAGTACAAGAAACTGAACACGAAAACCTAGAATATCCTAAGGCAAAGCGTTTGCTCGTTCGATTCGAAAGGAGATGAAATACCTTTGGAGATCTGCTGGGGTGGCGTGACGGAGAGGTGGTGGCGGGAATCGGAGTCGGTGCGGTCGGCCATGGATGATTAACGAGAGTTGCAGAGAGAGAGAGAGAGAAACCCTTGCTATGGATTGCGCTTTGAAGGAACGAGGTGAGAAGAGAGGGAATGCGACGTGAGAGGGGGAATATAGGTTAAGGGGCGATGGAAGATAAAATCAAGGGGTGTAGGTTAAGGGGACGTTACTCATCAGCTTACGTTAGTAGAAAGGATTATTAGCTATATTCTCACGCGCCGTAATAACGAGTGGGAATCACGAATCCGCGTTTGAGAACAATGAGAAGATTGCCTTGATTTGTAACATTCGGCAGTCGGTGGTTTGAGAATTTCGAGGGAATGTGAATTAGTGGTTGGGGTTTATACGAGGGTGCGCAGTGCGCACTATACTCCATTACTCCTATGAGATGAGTTGGATAAAATTATAAATTATTAAATAATGAAATTCGTTTAAATTTTCAAGTTTTTCTCATGTTATTTGAAATTTATTATTTATTTTTCAATGAAATTAAATAATTAGAAATATAAAATTACAAAAAATTATTAATTCAATGAGGTCTTTATAACGAATATATACCCATGTTGAATTATAGATTATAAAAGTTTAATGAACCAATAAAATATTTTCCCTACACCATTCTTAATTATAAGCATTCTATATAATCTATCCAACTAAAATGTGTAATTAGTCGATATAAATTTATAAATATATATATATAGAAAAATGTTATATATCAGCCACTATTCATTCACACACCCCACACTTGACAATTTTTTTTCATAAAGTGTGAGATATGAGATAGTAAATAGTAGCTGATGAGAATAATTATATATATATATATATATATGTGTGTGTGTATTAGTTTTGTAATAGTGACATAATATGTGTATAGTAGTATAGGCATTATACAACAATATATACCAATATTTCTTATATGGTTTGTACATACTAGTATATGAAACTACTAAATTATGTCTATTAACTATTATATACATTATAAAATAGCTACTATAATTTAATCAATTGAATATTTAAGTAAATAACGTATAACTTTAGATTATAATCTATATATAGACATAAATGACTAGGCATGAGTAACTGAGTTATATGTTATGCCTCGTACTAATTCAAATGTAGGAGAGACATCAGTAGCTTTGATGGGTATAAAAGAAGCAAAGCAAAGAAAATGGAGGAAGATTACAATCAAAGGAGACTCACAACAGGTGGTAGAAGCACTCACCTCCTCTAACCCGAACTCGGACTGGACTATGCAGGCTATTATCAATGACATCAAGCAAAATCTGGAGAGATTTGACAATTGGTCTATGGAAAAAATCCATCGGGAAAACAATCGATATGCGCACAATATTATGCAATGGGCAGCTTCTACGCAAGCCCTTGGCAACATTCTCCTAATTCTCATTCCGCCCAGCTTGTTGAATTTCCCGACTAGAAAAGATCCACCTATGTAATATATTAGTTCTGCACTGGTTATTTGTTATGGGTTTATATGTAATGTAGCTCTAATGTTTGACCAAAAAAAAAAAAGAGGAGTTATATATTTAACTCTAAAGGTTGCTCTACTTATATTAGTAAATTTAATACATATACAAACGAGATGATATATATATATATATAAAGGACTGAATTATATATATGTTCAATGGTATATAATCAAGCTTTAATTGAGCCGAGTCAGTCATAATTGAGCTTGCTTTGATGAGTTTTAATCGAGTTTAGTCAAGTTTGATCGAGTATATGTCATTTAGTACTCAAGCGGGTTTCTAGTTGTACAATCGATTTTTTTTTATGAGTTGAGATAGGGCTGAAAACTGCACCTATCAAACCACACAGATAGGTTTTTAAGAGAGAGATAGAGATAGGTATGAAGTGTGAGGGAGTAGAGAAATGAGGAAGAGGGGAGGGGGGTGCTCGGGTTATGATTCAACCCTAACCCAAAACGACGTTGTTTGGTATTAATTTTTTTGTTTCCCTAAAACATAAGTGTAAAATGACGTCGTTTCAATGACTTGTGAAACAACATCGTTTTACATAAGATATATATATATATATATATATGTTATATCGGTTGGTTCAGCAATTTAAACCTGGTTCAAACCGAGACTGACCGGCTGATCGGTTCTCTACTGGCTCTGAACTCCAGCGATCGATTTTGATTGGCGACGGTTGGTCCCGATGATTTTTGTACAGCTCTAAGTTAAGCTTTGTTCATATTTAACAGAGCAAGTGTCGAGGAAATGATTGCACAGATTGCTTCATTTACGGTCTTATTAAAATCGTATAATCTTATATCTATTTTTAATAATATTATATTAAACTAATAATGGAAATAGAGTATTAAAAATCATCTTTTTAATTGAATACATGTTTAAAGTCCTTATATGATGATCAATATATATGTATATGTATATTTACAAATAATGTACTTTTTTAAAAAAAAATTGTATTGGAGGGGATATTCCCATCCCCTTCTCTGGGTTGGGCCCGACCAAGAGACTAAAGCTCATTTCAGCCCGAGTTATGCCCTTCCAGCAAGCCCAAGAGCCATTACTGTGACCAGGCCATGGGCTACACAAGAGGAATAAAGGTGTCTCAGCACGAGAAACTTGTCGAGAGGAATAGACAAGACCCGCCGACCCTAATGCCCCCTACGACACCTCGCATTTAAAGATCCAAGCTGGCAAGTGAACGGGAAGTGACTGCACCTTCCATTCCGGGGAGCCATGCAACATTGATGGCACCACCCAGGGAGCCACATCGCATTAAAAACCACAGCCTGACCACTGTGTGCAGAACACTGACCCCTAACACAGAGTAAGGAATGCTCTCCCAAGACCTAGTATAAAAGTCGAACACCAAGTAAGAATAGGGAGTTTGGCTCTCTGTGAAAACAAACAAGGCCTAAGAATAGAAAGAATAGGGATCTTTCTTTACCCGTGCACATGTCGGTCGAGATCTATTGCAAGAAAAGTTCTATTCATAAACTTCATACATTACATATTATATTTTTTTTTAATTTTTTTTCTCTTATCAAATATATGGTATATAGATGATGAGTAGAAGAATTTAATTGTTTTAAGAAGAATTCAACCAAAAATAATTTTAAAAAAATAAAAGAAATTGTGGTGTGTGGTGTATGGGGCTTATGAATAGCAATGCTCAAAAAAAAAAATACAAATGTTGTGTTATGCACTTGAGAACTTTCTTGATAAAAAAGTACTAAAGGTGTTTTTCTAGTGGAGTATTGGGTTTTGCCACTTGTACAGAGTTGGTTTGAGCCATAAAACGTATAATTGAATTGTTGTACTCTGAAGGTGAGAAGTTAAGAAAAGCTCTAATGTATCAATTTATTTTGGCCTTTGTCAGCCACAATGACTAGAATCACTTTAAGAGAGCAAGATATTCGTGTTTCAATCCAAACTAATTTCGTTTCAATGTTTTTATTCTATTTTTATTTTGTATAGTGTAATTCATCAACATCATATTATAAAACATAGGTGAAAGTACAAAACCATCAAATTGCACATTAACAATGTTTTGTAACCTATTGCAAATTTATTGAAAGTAATTTAACTATTGCTAATTAGTTACAATTGTGTTTCAACACGCCTTCGGATTTGAGAATTAAGGTTCATAGATAATGATAGAACGACTTTTTGAAGAAAGAATGAGACATGAGACTCGAAATTCTAAACTTTCTCATAAACATTTCTAGACCATATGGATTGTGAGGATTATGCTGGACCGAGGGAAGGAATTCCCCCACACGAACAAAATGCGAGTGACAAGAAGGTAGCTAGGCAGGTAACATGCAGCCGAGGTTGAAGTAAGGCGAGCAACACATTGTAGAGAGCCTGGCAAATGTAGCACAAGGCGACGAAGGAAGGTTTGCCCTACAATAGGCGAGCAAAGGATGTTCTTCCCGTACGAAAGGTGAGCAACTAGTGAGGACAAACCTGATGCAAAGCTGGGAGCACTCTGAGATAACAAGGAAGAGCTTAGAGGGTAGTAGATATGGTACCCAACGCCATGCTCAATCCAAGCAGTCACAATATGAGTACGCCTAGGGAAGAGAAATACGAACTTGCAGGCCATTTCATCTGACCTAAAAAATATTGCCTAACGCCACGTAGGAGACTTTTATAAGAGGAATGATTGCTGGTTTGGTCCCAAGGCAAGTTGCAAAGACGTGCATGCCTTGTCCCATCAGGCACTCAGTCTCTACCATTCTTCAAGTTCAGAGGATAGATAGACGACCGAGACCAAATGTCTCTCATTCAAGCAAGGCAGAGGTAAAAGGAGACGTCAAGATCCGTTAGGACTGTAATTGGCAGTCTTGCCAAATAAAAGATATTGGACAATAGCCAACATCTCATTTTTTAGATCGTAAAGTGTTTCTCTTTTCTTTCTTCTTCTATTCAAAGACTTCGAGGAAGCATAAGGCTCAGGGTCTTCATCAATAGAAGAATTGGCACCATTGGTGCAAACCTTAGTATTAGAAATACTATTCAGGTAGGTTCATTCCTACGACAATGCTAGAAATGTGGGGTAAATATTTATGAGTATGTTTAGGATTACATGTTCTGCTCTTCATTTCTTTCTCTCATGAAAGTGCATACTTTATATTTATTGATTAACTTTAATGACATGATTTCAAGATGATATGCTTTGAGGTGATGTGCTTTTAATGTGCTCTGTACACATGGGATCGGGTTGAGGATTTCCTGTATCGTTCTTGAGTGGCACGTTACCCCAAATTTTATACGAGAAGAGAGATTTCCCATGATGATTGGAGTGGGGCATTTTCATAGAGCTCACATGATATCTAGGTACCTCGTGTTGATCAGGTGGAGCATTCTCTATGATGATTTGGTGGAGATGTTCTACTTGTTCACCGGGTAGAAAAATTCTCCATATCAAATGGGTAGAGTGATTCCCCTTTATGTTTTGGTGAATGTATTTCACGTGTTGACCAGGTAGAGAGATTCTCCTCGTGTCGAATAGATGAAGTGATTTTCCATACTTGGTGTTCTTTGACGTTTTTTGGATATATGTGTTTTGCTCAAAGGGTGCATGATTCATCGCCATGCTTATGGATATATGTATTTTGCTCAAAGGGCGATTCCTTTTCATGCTTATGGATATATGTGATTTATTCCAAGGGTGATTCATCGCCAAGCTCATGAATGCATATGTTTTGCTCAAAGGGTGATTCCTCGTCATGTTTAAAATGTGTGTTCGTAGCCTTATTTACATGAACTTATACATGCATATTTGTCGCCATTGTCTCTCATTATTAACACTGTTATAGTCCTTAACTTACTGAGGTTTCATTAAAATCTCATTGTGGCAGTTCCACTATGGTTTCTTTCCTCAGAATCGTAGACTTTGATGTAGATGTAGCTCAAGAGAGTTATCTTGAGGAAGAAAGACCAACGCAGCCTAAGGAGTAGCCATGTAAGCCCGTCTTATTTTAGTTTTTATGTTTTTATAAATTAATATGCTTATTAAAATTAGGAGACGAATACTCTATAGTTCATTATATTACGATGTAAATGTTTGATGGTGTGTAATCATATTTGGGAATCAGCAATAGCGACATAGGAATATTATTATTATTTAAAAAGTATTTGTACACTTCTCTGGTTTTACTAGATTAGTCTCCAACAAAACCCCTTGACTTATTTCCATTGCAATTTTTGCTTCACACATTTGCACGGCTTATGAGTACATAACTTTCACAAGAACATAAGGGAAACAACCGACTGGCTCGCATCCCAGGCGTTGAGTTTCCTCGCTGGAGAACTATTAGGGGCCGAGAGCGCCACATGGATCCCATCAACTTACCATGAACCTTTTTTTAGTTAATTGTTGCTCTGAGATAAGTGCTAAATCTACAAAGATCTTACAAAGTAAACTTACAAACTAACATAACTTGATGTGAAACGTTAGATCTACTTTATAATAAAAAGAACTTTATAATCTAATAGCTCATATCAAAATATATTAGTTTTCAAGTTCATTTTTGTAAAATCTGTGTAGACTAATAATTTCTCAAAAGCAAGTAGTGAAAACATAGAGTGGAGTTTAATGAAACCAACGTGGATAAGGGGATTGGTCTGAAACTCTTGACATGACCTTTGGGCTTAGGCTTTCTATACGAGGCACGTTTCAAATGTATGAAACTAGGGTTGTGTAAAAATCTGACTATCCGACTTCATCTCCGACTTTGCACCATCAGATTTGGAGGAGCTCTGAGAAAACGGAGATACAGTCGGAGCTTTTAGTGCAAATTCAATTACAACTAGAGTTTCTCCCTAGCCGACTACGACCTCTAAATTTGCTCCAACCACCATTCTGATTGCTCCTCCACCCTCAAATTAGTAGACACAGTTTTTAAAAATATATATTATTTTATATAGCGATCATATATACTTATATTGAAAGTTTATAACTTATTTTCAATACTATATAGCATAAGTGTTAATTATAATAGCATAATATGCTTATAATATTCATTGTTCAATATTAATATACTAATAGTCTAGAACGCTTACTAATACATCATACATATCTTAGAGTAGTTGACTTGTTAATAGTGAGTCATATACTATGTATTAGGAGTATAACCGATCTGGTTCAATATAATTTTTGACCAATTTTGAAACCGAATAGATATATATCGGTTTTGAAAATTTAAAAACTGATACGGACCGATTCATCACCGAAAACAGAACTTTCATTTTTTCAATTTCGGTCTGGTCTTATCCGATTTTTTCAGTTTACCATTTACACGTGTGGTACTGCTTAAGTTGATACTTGAGAGCCGGTTCCTCTAATTTGTACCTAACACTTCCTAATGTTTGCTTACTTGTCAAAAATGAGGCAAGCTTTGACAGCTTCTTCCTCATTGGTTGATGATCACATAAGCAAACTTTGTGACTAACTCAATTTAAAATCTTTCCTACTACCAATCCTTTCCGAACAATATAAAAGAAAAATGTTGCACTCACACAAAACTAACCATCAAATAAACCTACTTTTCATTACCAATTCCTGGCATATTCCTTATTACCCCCTTATATATCTTACAATAGAGTAAAAATATCTTACATTGAGTTATATATTAACTAGCAATTTAGCATATAATATATATAATATAATATAAAAAATATTTTATATATACTATAAAAAAATTAAGAATATATATACCAGTCCGGTTTGGTTCAAATCGGTTTTCAAATATGAAAGTCGGTATCAAACCAGTTTGGGACTGGTTTCTGTTCTTAAAAATTGGTATTGGATTGGACTAGTTACGACCAAACCTAACCCACCGGTTCCCATTTTTTGATTTTTTCTACACCCCTACTATGTATATATTGTAAGGAAAATACTAAATGTACTTAAGAAAAACATACAAAAAAGTTACTTTTCTACGTATCAGTTATTGATATGCTGAAAATTATAAAATATCAAATTCAAAATTTAAATTTGAAAAAAAAAACTAACAAAATGAATATTGTAAGTAAAATTATAAGTAAAAGTTAAGTACCTCTAGCACTACTCATATTGTAATACTAGCAATATGTTATCTAGTACAGTAGTATATACTAATGGTGTATAAATGTATATATAGTAGTTGTTCATAGTTAGATACATAATTATTAATTAGATATACTCATAACTCAATACTAGTAACTGTTAATAATCAATACTAGTTAATTGGTAATGCATATAGTAGTTATCAACAATTAAATTCAATATTTTATCAGGAATGTTTGGAGAATGAGATAAGATGAGAATTTTATGAATAGCAGTAAAATGGTTTGTGAATAGCAGTGAAATGGTTTGCGCTAAGATTTTATTGGGTTTTGGGAAAGAATAGAAAAAAAGTTGAATAATAGATATTATAAAATCAAATTATTGGTAGAATATAATTTTTTAATATTTTTTTTTGTTTTGGGATTTGAAAAAATTAAATTATTTTTTTTTGTTTTGTATTTGAGTGATATTTGAGAAGAAAATTATAATACATTTTGAGATGATTTGAGACGAGTTATGATTTCCAAACAATCTATTAGGGGTTGTTTTGATTCAGAATTGATCTCAACTTATCTCATCTAATACTCTAAATTTGTTTTTTTTTTTTATTTCTTTTAAACACTAAGTTTTATAACTTTTTAAAACAACACCATGTAAAACACTTCGCAAATTTTTCTCCATTTTCACGACCGATGGGTAATACCCGACGGAAATCAACACCAAACACAATAATCTTACCACCAAAAGATAATTCGATTTAATCATTTCTTGTGAGAGTTTAACAAAGGCTTCGATTATTTGTCTCTTTGGCATTGGTTTCTTATCTCATATAATTAAGAGTAATGTTATAATGTCTATTCAAATATACTGCTCACTTTGCCCCCATTGATATGATATTACCATGTGGTGCCACGTGATTTATTAAAAAATAAAAACATAAAAATGACAGAGGAAACCTAAGGCTTCATTTGCATTCAAAATATACATCAACTCATCTCATCTCATCATCATAACTTTTTCAAATTTCTACACAAAATATAATAAACAATTCAACTTTTTCAAATTCCAAAACAACTTTCCCAAATTCTCACACAAAATATAATAAATAATTTAACTTTTATTCTACTATTCATAAACCATCTCAACACATTTCAACTCATCTCTGAATTCAAACCACACCTTAGAGTTTCAGTTTTTATCTTCTTCTTTTTTTCTGATGTTATCTTGTTTTGGATATATATATTTTTTATTTTTTAATAAGACATGTGGAACCACCATGTGTATAATTAATCACCATTCGTAACAATTGACCATACCACTTTGTTTGCTTGCTGAACATGTTGTAAGCTTATCGAAATAAAGCTTGCGGTATTTTAAATTGGAAATGTGTTTCTCAGCCTCTTTTAATATAAATAATTATATTTTAAGATATTTGCATCACACATTATTTACGTGGTATAATTTAATTTAAAAGATAAATTTTAAAATTTAAAACTTATTGAAATCAGGAGGTATTTTGAATTGAAAATGTGTTGCTCGGCCTCTTATTATATGAATAATTATATTCGAAACATTTACACCACATATAATCCACATGGTATAATTTGATTTGGATTATAAATTTTAAAATTACAAATTAAATTATCTCATATGAATGATGTAAGGTATAAAGGCTTTCAAATAACATTATTCTTTATAATATGAGTGCAGCCACACTTAAATATGCAATGGTAAGAGTAATAAAATATTTTGATCTAGCCACTAAGGCTCCGTTTGGGTAGTACTATTCATTATTTTATCATTATTTTTTACTTATTTTTAATTATTTTTCACTACTATTCTATATTTTATTATTACTTTTTTACTTTTTTTATTACTATTTATAGAATATCTGAGATCATCTCACTACCTAATCGCAACTTTAGAAATAACCCTATTTAAAAACGTCTTCCCAATACCACTTGGCTCATCAATAAATAAAGACCTAGATATATGTATTTCAAGACCCTCTCAAGTATGTCATCCTACACATTTCCTTATTCAATATTGAGAAACTCTTAAGACTTATTTCGGCTTGGTTTGCTTTTAAGACTAAGGCTACGTTTGGGTAGCCAACATACCTCAATACTTTTCAAGTATTCTCGTACTATTAGAAATACTCCACATGCCAAACGCAATGAACCATCTTCATACCAAAATCTTTCTAAAAATCACTATAATATTTATCACTATTAAATATAAATAAAAAATAAAATCACTATAATATTTATTACTATTATATATAAATAAAAATTAAAATCAATAATATTTATCATTATTATATATAAATAAAAAATAAAATCACTATAATATTTATCACTATTATATATAAATAAAATCACTATAATATTTATCACTATTAAATATAAATAAAAAATAAAATCACTATAATATATAAATAAAAAATAAAATTACTATAATATTTATCACTATTATATATATAAAAATAAAATCATTATAATATTTATCACTATTATATATAAATAAAAAATAAAATCACTATGATATTTATCACTATTAAATATAAATAAAAAATAAAATCACTATAATATTTATCACTATTAAATATAAATAAAAAATAAAATCACTATAATATATAAATAAAAAATAAAATTACTATAATATTTATCACTATTATATATATAAAAATAAAATCATTATAATATTTATCACTATTATATATAAATTAAAAATAAAATCATTATAATATTTATCATTATTATATATAAAAATAAAATAAAATCACTACAATATTTATTAATATTATAAAATCACTATAATAAAATTACTATAATATTTATTACTAAAAATAAAATCACTATAATATTTATCACTATTATATATAAATTAAAAATAAAATCATTATAATATTTATCATTATTATATATAAAAATAAAATAAAATCACTACAATATTTATTAATATTATAAAATCACTATAATAAAATTACTATAATATTTATTACTAAAAATAAAATCACTATAATATTTATGGGACCCACACCTTTTTCAACTACCTATCCAAAAGTCAACAACTCAACATACTTCACATATCCAAACAACTCAAAATATTCTCAATGGGACCCACAAACTCACTTCAATCTCTACTTATAACTATTCACAAACATTCTCAACACTTCTAAGATATTTTCACTACCCAAACATAGCTTAAAACCCAAAATTTTGAAAACATCTCATCTCATCATTACAACTTTTTCAAATTTTCACACAAAATAAAATAAACAATTCAACTTTTTCAAATCTCAAAATAAAAATAATATTAAAAAATATATTTTAACAATATTTTATTCAACATTTTAACTTTAATATCAACTCATCTCATCTCATCTCTAAAAACAAATAAGAATAATTGGTCCTCGTGCATTTCCATTTTCAAGGTATATGCGTTGATTAACCAATCGATAAACGTTGATATTCCTTCCCATTAATTTCAAGGATATAAACTATACTTTGTAAAACTCGTCTTCTAAGAATAATTGTAGAAGAATAATTCAAATTATGTAACGTAGATAATGTTTAGCGTAAAGACTTTCAGTACTATTCTTTGGTAAAATGTCTCAAATAGGTTTCTTTCATATAAAACGCCTTATAATTTAAGAATATTGTTCACAACAATCTTGATCTATTGCAATTTGACTAATCCAAGGGTATTATGGGAGCAATATAAAAGAAGCACGTATAACGACTTCAAATAGAATTAGACTCTGTTTGGACAGTGAGATGAGATGAGATAATTTTATATAAATATTAAAAATTAAATAAAATATTATTAGAATATTATTTTTAATATTATTATTGTTTTGAGATTTAAAAAAGTTAAATTGTTTATTATATTTTATATAGAAATTTAAAAAAATTGTAATGATGAAATAAAACTATTTCTATATCTAAACGGGCTTTATTCTTTCACCAAAACATTATGTGTTTCTAAAGGGCTATACAAAGAAGCGGCCTTGCGAAATGAAGAAGCCATTACTCTACCAACTATGTTTTGTAATTCAAACAATGATGGCCGTCTAATAAGGTTTACTAGGAGGTATAAATAATATCGATCATCTTCAATTGGGTCTGCCACAACAATTCTACCAATGACACTCCATCTTTTTCGCATATTCCACATGACCTTGTCATGATAATTCAAAACAAAATGTAAGGAAGATTTTCTCTATAGCAAATGACGGCCATTTTTTCTTATTATCCTGGTTCATGCTGATAAGATAAGTTGTCAAATCTTCTCATATCGAAATTTTTCATAATTTCGTTCACAAATATAACTCAAATATAGGTATGTATGAAAAATTGAAAAACTAGTTGAACCGAATCGGACTGTGAGTTCGATCTAGTACGGTTCCGGTTCTTAAAAATGCAGTACTTGTTTTCATATTTTAAAAACTAGTTTAAATCAAACGGGATCGGTATATATATATATATATAGTTTTTATTTTTTATATTATATGTAATTTTTATATTATTACATATATTATATGCTAAATTTTTAATTAATATAATATGAAATTCTAACTTTATTATTCAAGTCTATTAATATTATAGCATAAAATTAATATACTAGTATAATTAGATACTAAAGTTTATTAATCTCACTAATAAGTTAAACACTACTTATACTATACTAGTATAATTGGACATAATTAATTAGTAATTGTTAATAATAAATACTAAGTTCTCAAAATTAAGTTTAGTATTAAAAAAAATATAATATTAAACTTATATAGTGTCACGCGTGTAAATGGTAACCTGAAAAACTGGACCGGATCGGACCAAAATCGAAAAAATCAAAAGTTTCAATTTCGGTGATGAATTGGTCCGTATCAGTTCTTAAATTTTCAAAACTAGTATATACCAATTCAGTTCTAAAATTTCTCCAAAATGGGACCGAATCGAACTGGTTACACCATACTCAAACACAAATACTTTTCAATTTCAAATCTGTAACTTTCTCATCTAATCATTACCTAATCATTACAACTTTCTCAAACTTCCAAACAAAACATAAAAAACAATACAGATTTTTCAAATTTCAAAATAAAAATTATATTAAAAAAAATATATTATAACAATATTTTGACTTTTAGATATTTTTATTCAATTTTTTTACTTTCATTTCCTAAAACTCAATAAAATATCTTAACTCAAATCCTTTACCATTATTTACAAAATTCTTATATCATCTCGTTACCAAAATATGCTCTTTAAGTATACCTGTACAAATACTTAACCCAATGAGAAGCAGTATGGGATATCCAGACGGAGGGCAATAATAGAAACAAAAAACCATGGGACTATAAATGCTATATATTTATTACCAATATAAGTACACATAAATTACTCTAGATATTAGGAGACTTGCTGAAGTCAAACAGAGGACTTTTTAAGGGAAGTAAAGAGTTACTGCTCACAAATAGAAGCTAGGTATTCACGTAAGCTTTACTAGCCAACACGTTATACCTTATGCTAATCTCAATTTTATGAGTGTATTTGAGAATAAATTCAATTCTCATAGGGTGTGGACTCACTCCCACACTCATATAGGTGAAGTTTTTTCAAGGAGGTTTCTATAATTCTGACACCCTACTTATATGAGTTACAAATTTTCATTTAAGAGGTTTTCAGAAAAAGACTTATCCTCTTCAAACATTAAACGATAAATGGACTCACACTATACAAATGAGAAAACTACCAAATAAAGTTAATAGTATCTTTCTTACATCCACCAAATGATTCATTCTTCTCAAAGAACCGGATTCTTAGGTTCTTTGATCTCCAAATTGGGTATCCTTATATGTGGCTCATGATTTTGTGGAGTTAATTACCTTTTCCTCAATGTGTTCTAGTCCATTTATCTTGTCAAAGACTTGGTTACTAGATGTGAGGGCCCTACTTAACACGAAAGAGGACAGACCATTTGTGGAGTTGAAGGAAAGGCAAATACGAGAAACACTCCAATGGTCTAAGGAATCAACAATAGGAGACATCGAGTGCAGCTAGTCTAACATCTGGGCGAGCAAGCGCCTTGTGGGAATTAGGCTGACATGTCCAAGAACGAGGTAGAGATGAGGAACTCGGCCACGACCGATGAGCTAGAGAATTTTTCTCCCAAGAGGACGAGAATGAGAGGTTGAAAGGACTAATGAGCTCGGGCGAGATACGAGTTATCCGTCCAAGGCGAGGAAGGATCACTCGCCAAAGAGGAGTTACAGTTAAAGACTAACCCAACCATACATGGGAACTTTGCGAGATAACACGGAAGAGTTTAGAGAACTGTTAGCAACGTGGGCAAAAGCCCACACTCCATTTGAGAGTTCACATTCGGAGTGGCTCCTCAATGAAAGGTGAAGACGTGACAAGTCATGTCGTCAGGACCCAAAAGTATGGCCCGATGCTACGTGAAGAATTCTCTTTCAAGAAAGGACTAAGGAGTTGGCATAATGTAGGGTGTGTGGATCATACTTTGGTCACCTGTCTCTGTCATCCTGCAGTATGATAAGACAATGATGAAAGACTCGTATTAAAGCATATTTGGAGTCAAAGATACATCAGAAAAGATATCTCACATTTCCACTCTATTTAAAATATCTCACTTTTGGGACCTTATTAACTAAAGAGCTCGAGAAGGTGATTGTTGAGGAAAACAAGGAGCAAAGAGACGACAAGAGAGCTTTCGCATAGGAAGATAGATTAGCTTCTAAGAAAATAGTGGGTAATGTGGGGTGAATGTCGTGTGTGAGAGGCATTGCATTATTTATGTAATCTTCTCCCCCTTTCTACAAGCATTAATAAATATTTCAAGTACCATGTTTCTAACTATATTTACTCGCTGATTTTCGATGTTTTCATTGTTTTCTACAACTGTTTTCTGCAACTGATGATAAGACCTAGTGTAGGAACCCTGGATACCGACGTGTGTGTGTGTGAGAATGTTTGTGGAGTTAGCATGAGTCTACATTCATGGTATGGATGGAGAATTATCCGGGACCATTTGGCAAAGCGTTACCACTTACATCACACGAGAAGGAGAATGTCTCGTGAGGAGTCGGGTGGAACAATGTTGTGCTTGGCCTCACCTGATAGTTGGGATGTGGGATCCCCCAGCATATCACGTGTTTGTGTCTTCTAGTTGGTTGCGGTCGGTCGAGTAGAGCAGCATCCCTGGAATAACAAGTTTCAATGTATGCCTATGAGCAAGCGTGTGCCTATGAGCAAGAGTGTGTGCCTATGAGCAATTGAGGGCCTATGTGGCAAATGAATGCCTATGAGCAAAGAATGATACTTGGCTGAAAAATGTCGAATACTAGTTTTTACAGGTTTTCTATTACATGGAGATGGGTAACTCCTCGCCATAATAGTACTATTGAGATTTTAGCTATTTGCATAAAGAATGGCTACGTCCCAAGAGGGTGATTCCTCACCAAGTTTTCGCACATAGATGCAAGAGAGAGGGTGATACCTCCCCACGAGTATATGTGTTCTTCTAGTATTTAAATGAAATGTTTTCATAGCATCTTCGATATCATTATCTTTCATTAACGATCTTTTCATAGTTGCCTAACATACCTATGATTTCGTTCTCAGGACCATAGACTTTGATGCAGGTTTAGACCCTAGCATGACGCCTGAGGAAAAGGAGTCACTCCCGCAGCCTTAACTGGCTAACGAGAGTACATCAAGTACTCTCAAATACTCTCACTGCTATTTTTTACTTTATTATTACTTTTCACCTACTTTTACTATTATTCATTACTTTTTACCTACGTTTTACTATTATACTATATTTTATTATTACTTTTTCACTACTATTCACAAATATTCTTAACACTTCTCAGGTATTCTCGCTACCCAAACCCAACATCCTAACAAAAGAGATTAAGGCCCATCTTAGCACCAGTAACCGCCATAGCTACCTTGTGCTTTTTGTAAGATGTACATTACTGAGCCGAGTGCTCATTTGTAATTTAGTTGGCCGCCTATGGTGACTAACTCTACGTATCCTAGATAATGTAATGTTTTGAGGTTATGAAGGGCGAGAAACCCCTTTTGTATGAAACTTAATTTTCTGGTACATACTTGCTTATGTTGTAACTACAACTTGTTTTGTTATATTCCGTTGTATTGCCATAAACTGAATTTCATACACGTATACTTCTCTCCAGATTACTACAAGCCTAACAATTCTTCTGGGTGTTGACCAATCGGCCATCATCCTTTGCACCACGGAACCTCACCTAGTCTTTCATGAGGGATGGGGCACCACACTAGATTTGTAATGATTTCACATAATCCAATTAATGACACCATTACTCAAATAAAATCTCATTGTATTGTGATTCTTCTTATGGGTCTAGATTTACCATTATAATAGCGACTTCATACTCCATCAATAATAATAACAATACTATCACAATGAATTAATATGAGTGGATCTGAAAGACAAATACCTCTCCTCATTTGGGACAAAGGAGATCCTCCTCCACTATGTGTGTGGTAGGGAAGGATCTTCTCCTACTGCGCACAACAAATAAAGAGATTTATAGTAGAAATAGGAGACACTCCCACATGCTTGTGTCCTTTGTACTGTTTCCTTTATCAAAGTCCTTTAATGTTGTGTGGTTTTGTCGCGACGACATTAATGTGGCATGTAGCTTGAGTAGTGGTGCCATTAATGCGGCTTGATTTTCCGATTTCCTTCTCTCCACTAGTATCCTTGGTTGTCTATTGATGTCCCTCTTGTCAGAGAATTGAGGGTCCCCTGTACATTACGCCCACTACTCGGATAGACACACAAGAGTTGGACACTACTCGAGAGGTTTTCGGGTCGATGAGTCTCATCCCCTGCAACACGTTCCCTCATGCAAGTTGCGTCCAGATGAGTCTTCCCATGAGCTGGGTTGGAGACTTTGTTTGTTCTAGGCTGGACATTTGGTCATTATTCCCTTGGTTGCCATTCTCGGGCTTGCTGGGATTTTTTTTTTGGGGGGGGGGGGGGGGGGGGGGGAATCCCCTTACAATTACCACGCTAATTCTCACTAGATGAGTACAGTGGTAATTATTATTGAGAAATGATAGTTGCAGTCGTGAGTACACAAGCGCCGTGTAATTACTTTAAAAAAAGTGAATAAATATGGACTCGCATAAAAAAATTAATTTTTTAATAGTAGACTCAATTCTTTTTTAAAACGACTGCATGACGCTTGCATACTCTACGACTGCATGTAGTATTACTCATTATTATTACTTGAACCTATCTTGTTGTTGAGGTCAGGGTCCTTCTGCTGACGTGTATGCTATTACCAAGAGGTTCTCGTCATTTGGTTACCCTGGTAACGTTTCCCTCCATTCTTGTGGGCTCGTTTTTCAATAATATAGATGACATCTTTTCATCGTGCTGTAGCTCTCTTGCCATCCCTGTTCTTCCAACTTCTTATTCCTTTGCTTATTCTCCTTTCCTTCCTTTACTACATTCTACTTCTACGTCGAAGGCTTATGAGAAATCCACTCAACCAAGGGCTTCTGGTGGGGGTGATACCAACGCTGGGCCATCTTTCAGGGGCAGCAGTTGGTGTTCTAATGCCTTTGCAGTGATGCTGGTTTCGTTGGCCCTCACTTACCAGGTGCTAGAATCGGTGCTCTTCGAGGTCCCTGTTCCACACGAGGGTGTCGTCGACGTTGAGGGTCATTCTACATGAGTGGCCCTGTTTCATTCCATGCTTTCGTTTGGCTTGTGGTCTTTCCCTCACCTTGTTCGCGACTTGCTGGATCGCCTTGGCCTAGCCCCCTCTCAACTGCATCTGAAAAGGCTTTTGATTTGTTACAACATTATTTGGTGCCGCACTTTGCTGAAATTGTCCCAGACGATGCCAACCTTACCAACTGTGAGGTGTTACAGCAGAAGGGGAACATATTCAGCTTCAAGGCGATACATGCCATTGTTAACCTGGAGTCGAGGTATCAGAAGGTGAATGACTGGTCTACGAAGTTCTTCTTTGTGTCTGGTGATTGAGCTGAGTTATTGCTTATTTTATATATTTAGAACCCATATATTTAAATTATTTCATTATATTATTATTGGTATTAGATGAAAAAATGGTTAAGATGAATAAATTCGAGTTGTGATTTAAATTGATTTATAACATAATTATACTTAATTTTATATCTTGTGATTTAATTGGACAATATTTTCTTCACAAGCACAACACATTTTTTTATATTCTATTCTTCCTCTTTATTTTATTTTATTTTATTTCTAGTTTATTTTATTTATTTTTCTTTCCAAGCCAAGAAATGCAAAATAAAAGTAAAAAATGCAAGTAAAAAAGGCATCAACAATCTCTTGGTGTTTGGAATTTGGACGGAAGCAACACAAAGCTCTTTTAGTTTTGCACGCTAGGCAACACACACGGAAAGAAAAACAAAAAGAAAAAAACTCACGCACGCCACTCAGAAAAGAAAAAAAAAAAAGGCATGAGAAAAGTAAAAAAAAAAAAAAACACCAAAAGAAAAAAGCAAGGGCTTTTGAATAGGGAGAAAAACCTAAAGACGCTTGGGCTCTTTTTCACTTGGCTTTTGCGTAAGAGGCACGAGTTTTATTATTGGGGACTTTTTCGTTTGGAGGCTAGGGACGGATGCAAACAGAGAAAGAAAGCGTGGTGGCTTGAAGAATCTCGAGGGGTCCAAACTGCAAGTTCTCCAGCCTCCTCTACTGCTTTTCATTTTCATCTCCATTCATTTGGCTTGCTCTTTTCTTTCCCTAATCTCTATTTAATTTTAGTCTGAATTTTATAGTGTATTTTTGAGATTTTTAATTTAGAATCATTTGATTTTGGATATTTTATTTTTAGTATGTTTAAGTTTGATGCCGTTATTTTTCTTACTCTTTTAAACTTTCGTTTAACAGTGATTACAATTGCTATGGATTGATTTTGAGAATTTGTGATTTGAATACAAGGATGAACCATAGAATCTTGATTTTGGGGCTTTTCAATTTTCAGTTTGTATATTGTCAATTACTTTCTAATCTAGTTTAATTCTTAGCTTAGTTTTATTAATCTCTTAGTTTCATTGCATATTACATTGATTAAATATTAATTAGGACTTAAATAATTTTGGTTTTATTAATTAATTTTCTGATTAATTGAGATTGTTTAGCTTAGTTGGTTCCTTAATTGTTAATTTCAATTTGTTAGTCTTTTACATTTCATCCCGACACGAAAAAAAAAAATCTAAATATATGAATCTAGGCCATGACTAGTGCCTTTTTTATTCTTGTTGCACTCTTCCATTCATTGCACATACCACCACTTTTTTTTCTCTTTCTGAATATTTTTACAATTTTAAACGAGTTTGATTTTAAGTAACTTTTCCTAAGTAGACGATCTAGGAATTTATTCCTAATTATTACACGACTCCCTCCTGCACTTAAGATAGCCTTTGTGCTACTCATTTTTGAGTGAGTCATCTAGCCGTGGGTGGGATTTCCCAGTGGGTCAGGTGAGTCGCTGCTAGTTCCCTATCCGGATGAACTGGGGGAAGGTTCTTGAAGACAAGGTGGTGCGCCCGACGACTACCTCTAATAAGGCGCGGCGCATTGCAGTCGTTCGAGAGTGGGTGCAAAAGAATCCTGATAGCGTCTTCTCGGAAGTCCTCCTTTCCGAGGAGAGCCTTTTTTGCCTCCCCTTAGCCACGTTCCCTTTGATGACAGGGTGACTATTACCCGGCCTCTGGTCGCTCCTGCTTGATAGCATCCCTCAGACCTTTCCCCATCAGTCAAGGGGAAGAAACCTCGCTTAGAAGGTATCTGGGCCGATAGTAGGCCCCCTTTTGGAGCCTTGATTCCTCTAAGGCGGGTGTCAGCTACCCCTAAGGTTTGCCGTCATGCCCTCCCAGTGATGCTAGTGGAGGGGCCGATGGGACCTTCTTCCTCGGAGTCCTCGAACACCCCGGCGGGAGGCCCTCATGTTGATGCTCCCCCTTTCTGCCCCTACCGAGTGGTACTGCTGGTGTGCTCCCAGCCATGGGTGAAGTAGATGCTCTACTCCGAGGAATCTTTGCAGTCGGGGTCCCTAGGCGGGCTGTCGAGGAGCAGCGCTCTCCGAGGGTTTCTCCTCTTCCTTTAGCTCTCTCCGTTGTTGGTAGTTATTCCTTTGTGGACGAGGTCGACGCTTGCTCGGGAGGTTTGGACCCTGCTAATGAGGGGGCGACACCTGCTACTTCCAGCAACCGTGCGAGATGGGGGGCAACACAAAAGGCGACTCCCTTCTGGATGTTGTAGTCAGCTCGGGTTTGAGGAATCCGTATGATGACCTGCCTACCCAGGTAGAGCACCAAGAGGAGGGTGATTCCCTTATGAATGTTATAGTCGACTTGAGTCCGAGGAGTTCGCATGATGACCAGCCTACCTAGGCAGAGCACCTAAAGGAGGGTGATTCCCTTCTGAATGTTATAGTCGGCTCTGGTCCTTGTAAAGGTCCACCCGCTTTGACTGAGGCGGCTGCACAAATGTCCGAAGCCTAAGGCTTAGTAGAAGTTATCCCTCCTTTGTCTTGGCTGGAAATGAGAGGGAGCCGTGCGGAGGCTATCAGCTAGATCGTCAATTTTTGTCTGGCTTTTTCTATGAAGTTTGGCTATTTCTATCTTTGTCATTTTCCTTTCTCTCGTTATCTTCTAATCTTCCCTTACTGATCGTTGCATGTCGGCCCTTCTTGTTGTCAGGGTACCTCTCAGCTGGCAGCTTTTATTGTGGACCTATGGTATGTGCAGTAATGGCATGCAATACCCCGGTCATCCTCTTTGTGGGCAGTGGAAGTGTTGGCCTCGTGGATGGTGAATGTAGGTCGATCGAACCGTGGTCTCGGTCCCCTTGTCGAGGTTTCCTCCCTCCTTCTGTCTTGGGAACTCTTCTCTGGCTCCTCTTGGGTTTTAGCCTTGGCCGGGGCCTTCCCTTCCCTTTCTGCTCATTCCAACTCATTTTCTCTCGACTCCGTCAGGGCTCGAAGAGTGTTGTTGGCATTGATGAAGTTGTCGGCCTGATCCATAAACTTCCACAATGTCACAGGAGTTCTCCTTGCCAGCTCAGCCATAAATTGGGATCCTCGACAAACCCCTCTCAAAAGTGCCGCCAAGGTTATCTTCTTGTCTTGGTCGTTAATGGTCATGCGCTCTCTGTTGAACTGGGTCAGGTAGGACATTAGGCTCTCATTCTCCCCCTGTTTGATGGTGAGGAGGTACACCGCTGGACACTGCCTCTGCCGACTTGACTTGAACTGAGTTAAAAATAGTCTGGCTAGCTAGCCAAAACTGTCCACGGATCTGGGTGTCAGAGAAATGAACCAAACTCATGCTGGCCCCTTCAAGGTCAGCGAGAATGCTCTTCATACCACCTCGCCCAAGAAGACATGCAACGTCATGTGAGCCTTGAAAGTTTTAAGGTGCTCAAAAGGGTCCCTTCCTCTGTCGTATATTTCCATGGTCGGGAACCTAAACGTTGGTGGTAAGGGTACAACCATCACTTCCTCCGTGTAGGATAGACCAGTGCTCGTGAGCAGTTGGTCTACTGATGATGATGTACCCACCTTCTTTATGATCTCCTCATACTTCCTTTTGGGGCTACGAAGCTTGTCCTGCATGTTCTTTTGCTCCTCCTCCCTATTTGGTCCAGCCTATGTGTTTCGAGACCCCATGTGCTCACTGTCGTTGGACTCTGCTTCCTCATCCTGAACCTGTTGAGGTTTTTGAGTTTCTCGTTTTCTTTGTGAAGCGTTTGCACCTCGTCGGTCAGCTTCGTCACCCATTCAACATTTAGGCTAGCTAAGAATTGGACACATCTGCCTAGGTAGGGACACAAGAATTAGGCGAATACTGAGGAATCGAAGCTACAGTCTCAACAAGTCCATTAGTAGTCCAATGAGTTGACCAATGACTCTATCCCGCTTTGTCTCCCTAGCTTGACGGTATTGAGGCTTTTGGTACCTTCGATGATGAGGATATTTTTTAAGCATATATGAGTTATGGCGTTCACACGTAGTCTCCAAGCACCACCAAATTGGTTTAGTGATTTTAAGCAGCTTTTCCCTAGGCGTAAGGGTAAGGGTGCGGGGTTTTTCTTCTTTCTGCTTAGAAATAGTATTATTCAGTTTCAGGACATTGGCTTTTAATAAGACTAGCAAACGAAACCGAACTAGCAGGACTAGTGGAACTAGGAGCATGACTATACTCCATGTTTTTTAGTCTTGCTTTCATTGCTTCTTCCGTGTCTCTTCTGAGCTGTCTGGAACTGGTTGTCGTAGGTATGTAAAATACACGTAAGATCTATAATGATTCCACTGATGGTGCCATTGTTAAAGTCGTGTTTCGCACGTCTTTGAGTCAGGCTCCTACAACTTAGGTCTTTAGAACTGGGC
Organism: Juglans microcarpa x Juglans regia; assembly: GCF_004785595.1. Taxonomy (NCBI): domain Eukaryota; kingdom Viridiplantae; phylum Streptophyta; class Magnoliopsida; order Fagales; family Juglandaceae; genus Juglans; species Juglans microcarpa x Juglans regia. The sequence continues at coordinate 12,553,907 of NC_054608.1, forward strand.
CTGCAAGAGATGAGAAGTTAGCAGATAGGAGAGGGCGACCTTAGGGCCAGGGGAGTCTCTAATGCCAAAATTAGTAAATTTTCTTGGAAGTTTGTAAATAAGTATGAGAGTCTAGGGGTCATAGAGAGTTTTCTCGTACCTGAGACTTGTTATTTATACCATAAGTCTAGGGGGGACAGATCGTGTTTGCCCCCATGAAGTCCGTGTCCTTCATATTGTTCCATTTGTCGGAGTCCTTTAATGTGGCGTGGCTTTGCGGCGGCATCATTAATGTGGCATGTAGCTCAGGTAATGGTGACATTAATGCGGTGTGATTTTCCGATTTCCTTCTCTTCGCTAGTATCCTTGGTGGTTCGTTAATATCCCTCATGTCAGAGGAACGAGGGTCCCCTGTACATTACGCCCACTACTCAGATAGGCACTCAAGAGTTGGACACTATTCGAGGGTTTCTCGAGTCGATGAGTTTCATCCCTTGTAGCACGTTCCCTCATGTAGGTTGTGTCCAGAGGAGCCTTCCCATGCTGAGTTGAAGACTTTATTTGTTCTAGGTTGGGCCTTTGGTCCTTGTTTTGCATGCTCTTTTGCTAGTATGGACGTGGTGTCCCTTGTTGTACCAAACTATTTTGAGCTTTATGCTTTTTCTTAGAAGGGTTTTCTTATGTATATTCTTTTTATATGTATATTCTTTTTGTAATTAGGTGGTTTCAGTTAGCAGTGAATCTCTAATATTTATTTGTTTAGGCCTGTGGGATTGCTTTAAGAGTTTTAAAAATTGTTTAAATAATCTTAAAAGCTATCTAATAAAAAAAATTAGGTTGTTTGAATGTTACATATTAAAGTAATTTTTAATCTAAAAGTATGTTTTAGGAAAATCATCATTTTCTCAAACGTGCTTTTTTAGATAATGCGGAATGTAGTTCCAATTTAAAAAAAGACTATCAATAGGCGAAAATACTCATATAATTTTCAGATAATTACAATTTTCAAACTTCAAATAAATGAATTAGGTATTACAATTGTTTGCTTGGAACTTGTTCAATTAGATTTGAACCAAGCTCGACTCATGAAAAAAAAAAAAAAACTCATCATGAAAGCGGAAACCCACTATATTAGTAAATTACACATACTCAATTAATCTCGACTTAATTTAATTAAGACTCATTAAGACATTATGGTTTATGCCCGACTCAGCTTGATTAAAGCTTGATCATATATTGTTTATATATATATATATATATATATACCTCATTTAATATGTATCTATATATGAATATGTGTATATATATATATATGTATGTATACTAGCAATGGAGCTATGTGCGAGGTACGTTTGCCCTGTATTACTATAAAATAAATTGTTCAAAAATATAAACATCTAGTGTACAAGAAAAAAACTAAGGTAAATGAGGATAATATAGCTCATTCAAGTTGCAACCTACAGTTACATGGTGTACTACATGTATTTTTAATGGAAAATGCTAGTATGTCGCATGAGTTTGCCTCCTCACTTTGACCGCTCATGTATTTAATTTTTTTTATTTATTTTTACTTAATAATTAAGGAAGTGGCTTGTAATGTATTGATGTATTTTTTTAAATATTTAAATATGTTAAAAAAATATGAAAAGAAAAAGAAGAAAAAAATACAAATACAAATTTGTGCTAAGCGGCACGCTCAGCGGTCATTGCTAGGCCCCAGCCTAGCATGACTCATTTTTAATATGCCAAAGGCACATTTTCATTGCAAAACCAACATGCTTATTGTTGTTTCATTCACATTTATTCACTCCCACACTCTCCCAGTACTTGAATCAGATGAACAATTTTTCTCTACTTTTATGTTGTGTAATAAAATAATTCCTTCTCATTTGCATAGTTAAGCACTCATTTGCTTTGTTTGGCTGTTTGTGTATATGATATGGTAATTGAAAACAAGAATACACTCTTCTTTCTATCTAAAACCCAATTATGCAAAAATATTTATCTATTCAAAAATGCCAGATTGAACAAACCTGGGTCACCCATTATGTGTCTGCTTTATGATTAAATATTTTTGTTTTTATTTTAATTAATTTTGGGTTTCAATGATTCATATGTGTCTGGTTAGCCCAGCCCATTTCCCTCCCTTAGCCGTATGTAGCCCCCCACCTCTCTCTCTCTCTCTTCCCTTTCTTAGTCGTGCGCAACCCAACCATCGTCGGCCACCAGTAGCTCCCTCTCTCGCCAGAGACCATCCCATGGACCCAAGCCTCCGTCGAAGCCCCCACGACAGCCCTCTTCTCCCTGCAACTCCCTCTCCCGAATGGGTCTCACACGGTTTTTCCACCATACCGCTGACGTATGCTGTCCTCACACCACTACACGACCACCACCGAGCTACCCTTCCTGCGGCGACTACCCCATACTCTTCCAGCCACCCCTAACTCCTCCCCCTTCCCCACGCACGAACCCATCTCTCACGGCAACTCCCTCCCTCTCTCTCTCTCTCTCCAAACCAAAAACCCACAACCAAATCAAGTCTTTAAACGAAAGAAATGAAACAACAAATTCTGAAATCCATTGGGTTAGCATTGGGATTGTTTCTGCATTCATACAAGGGAAAATGGAAACAAAGATGCAGAAATATGTTGTTTTTGTTGAACATGTAGAAAGAAAACGAACATGCATAAATATTTAAAAAAAAAAAAAAAAGATGCAGAAGTAAAACAAGAAGATTCAAAAAAGCATACCCAACTAGATGCTTGAGACCTAACAAATGCTACATACAGTCGTGGAGTGCACAAGCGTATATAGTCGCTTTGAAAAAAAGAGTTGGAGTCTACTATTAAAAAAATATTTATTTATTTTCATGTGGATCCCGTATGTATTCACTTTTTTTTTAAAGTGATTATACAGAGTTTGTATACTCATGATTATAACTATCATTTCTCTACATGTAACACAGTTACTTATACCAATATATTGAATAGAGTTCATAGTTATCCGTAAGTTACTTAAGTACTTAAAACGACTAAATTATAGTAGATATTTTATAATATGTATAATAGTTAGTATATAAGACTTAATAGTTTCATATATTAGTATCTCATATAACCATATAAGAAATGTTGATATATTTTGTTTGAATAATGTGTATATTACTATGCACATACTGTGTCACCATTGCAAAACTAATACATAAATATATATTTTCTTTCATAAGTAATATATAAATATATATCAACAAATTAGATAGTGTAATTAGACAGATTATATAGAATGCTTGTAATAAGTCTATAATCCGTAGCTACATATTAATAATCTTCTGGTTTTCTTTATCTTTCATATAATTTTTATTATCGAGCAATTTGAATCGATAATTCAAAGACTCGACTCGCTCGACTACAAGTTTAAATTTTATACAAATTTTATTTTATAATAATAATAATTTATAATTTTGTATTTGCGAATGAATTGACTAATAAATGAAGAAAAAATCTATTTATCATCTTATTTTTCATCATTTTATAATATGACATTAGATGATAGATTCATCAAATAAAATATAATAAATATATCTAATTATATAATGTCACATTATGAGATGATGAGAAAAATTAAGATGATAACTAGCGTCATAAATGAATCAATGAGTCATGTTAGTTGCCACCCAGCACAAATTTGTATTTTTATTTGTTTCTTTTTTTTTCATATTTTTTTTTACATATTTAAATATTTTTAAAAAATAAAAAATGCATAAATACACTAAAATTTATTTTCTTAATTATTGAGTAAAAAATTAATTAAAAAAATTAAATATATAAACGGTCGTATACTGGTATTTTCCATAAATGAATAGAGTAGCGTATTTATAAGAGCCATGCCCCATTTTGGCGCGTATTGCACACCATCCTATAATTGGCATTCCCTCCAAATTCCCAAACACAGACCGGCGAATACTACACGTCAAAGCAATCTACTTAGTTCTCAAACACGGATTCGTGATATCCACTCGTTATTACAGCGCGTGAGAATATAGCAAACAATCCCTAGTACCAGCGTGAGCTGATGAGTAACTTCCCCTTAACCTACACCCCCTTGGATTTTTATGTTTTCCCTCTCCCCTCCAGTCGTGTTCTCTCTTTTTCCCTCCTTCCTTCAAGGCGCAATCCAAAGCAAGGGTTTCCCTCTCTCTATCTGCAACTCTTGTCAATCATCCATGGCCGACAGCACCGGCTCCGATCCCCGACACCACCTCTCCGTCACGCCTCCCCAGCAGATCTCCAAAGGTATTTCATCTCCTTTCGAATCGAAGGGGTTTTCGTGTTCAGTTTCTCTACTGAGTGCCTCGACTGTGGTTAGTGGGAAAAAATGTATACATTTGGCTTGGGCTTTGTGTATTTGTTTCGTTCTCAGGGTTCTTGTTTATATTCGGTAATGCATTTCTCTGTTATCGTTTTTCATTTGCGCAACTCCCCGTTTGGTTCATGGAAGAAGGACTGAAATAACTAGTTTGCTTTGACATTGTTTATGATAAATGCTTTAGTTAAAACATTCAAAGGCCTGATGGTTAAAAGCTATTTATTTGACATTTTTGTTTGGAAAACCTTGTACTTTCGGTTATCTCTACTTGCTCACTGAATGGTCCCTTTCTCCTTGTAACTCGAGGAGATTGGTGACTCAGCATTTGCATTGGAAAGATCAGATTTTATTAATAATAAAGAATAGGCATACCCAAGTACGCGAGTTGTATACGAAATTAAGAAATAGTAGTAGATACAAGGAAATCATGAAAGATTAGTCCATTGAAATCTATAGCTACAGTCTGTAGGAACAAAGTATTGAAAAAGAGGCATTTAAGTTCATCCAATGTCCTTTCTCGATCTTCAAAATGCCGACCGGTCCTTCCTTTCTTTCTATGCCACCGCTCATTTGAAATCTTAAAGTAATGAATAATGTCTCCATTCGTGAAGGTGACAAAATTTGTGATATTATATGTTTTTTGGAAGTCATGAAAATTTTGTAGAAGTTCCAATATATGTGAAGGATGTGGTTATTATTTGGATTTTACTTGTGCATCTATCATTCATACCAGGGGAGCCCAATTCATACTTGAGGGTGAAAAAGCTCTCCAAGAAAGCCGTTTTACCTTCCAGAGGCTCCCCTCTCTCTGCGGGCTACGATCTCTCTAGGTAAATAGTCTGCTATTTTTCATTGGTTTCATGCAAAAGCTAGAAGAGAAAATGTGTCGCTAATTCTGATCGTTTAATCATTGTCAATATTGTGTGCAGTGCAACGGAGGTCAAGGTGCCTGCAAGAGGAAAAGCCCTGGTTCCAACCGATCTGAGCATTGCAATTCCTGAAGGAACCTATGCTCGCGTAGGTGAGGCTTCACTCACTATCTCTCTTATTTTCTTTCTCAGATATATTTCTCTTGTTAATTGAAATGAGTTCTTATGGATCTGTAGCACCGAGATCGGGCTTGGCGTGGAAGCATTCGATTGATGTGGGTGCCGGCGTGATCGATGCTGACTACAGAGGTCCAGTTGGAGTCATACTGTTTAACCATTCTGACATTGATTTCGAGGTGAAAGCTGGCGATAGGATCGCGCAGTTGATAATTGAGAAGATAATGACCCCGAAGTCACAGAGGTTGAGGATTTGGATGCAACTGCAAGAGGCGATGGTGGGTTCGGGTCTACAGGCGTATGAGCCTCTGGCTTTGCTGCATTTACCCTGTTTTAATTCTTTGTTGCACGGGTAAAATTGGATGATATTTGGTCTTTGACTAATTTTGTCGAACAGGTAGTGAGCTAGTGTTCTGGTATTGCTCTTTTTAGTATCTGCAAAGAAATTATATATGTATTTGTGTGTATGTATACACGCGTGAACAAATGGGCTTATTATGTCTTCAAACCACAGAACTACTCTTCTAATGCTTCTTTGAGAGAGGAAATTACAAAACAAAAAGAGAGCATCTCACAGGAACTGGAGGCCAGTGTGAGGTGGAACCAGTGGAAGATGGGGGAGGAGCCTTTTAACCTTTAAAGGGGAGAAATTGATTTAACCTTAAACCATTGTCCATGCAAAATATGAGTAAGCCCTTATTGACACCAATTTCATTTAGAAAATTAGTCAAGCATATGCATGCCAGACTTGAGGGGGGTCAAGTGAATTTCAGGTGCAAGGAGCAGTTTGCACCCATGAATATGTGATACGACTATGACATCTTGGACTGACTTGAACACGAGTGGATTATAAACAGGTTGTTTAGGCCCTGTTTGGATGGTAAGACTCAAGTCGGAGATTGTTTCAGTCAAAGATGGCCTTATATCCGAACGTACAATTATCTATGGTGTTAAAAATCCATTTTTTCACATTCAAAACTCAAAAATTCATCTTCAAAATAAACTAATTAAAAAAACTCATTTCACATTCAAAACCTATTACGAATCCACTAGGTAGAACTCACCCTTGAAAATTAGCTTACAAGAGAAGGATGTTTAGAGGCTTATAAACCATCAACCAATCCCATACTTGGTCAATGTGGGATCGTAACAACCACCATATTCCGCAACCGACGTTCACGACGGTCTCAGCGCTCACATGGGTTGGCTATGCGCTAAGTTTTTTCCTAACTCCGGGCGAATACTGCCATGCCGGCATCACCCCCTGTGCCACATGATCACAACCGTCATAACATGGCTTTAGACATGGAGTGGCTTTAATATCATTTGTTATGAACCCACTAGGTAAAACTCACCCTTGAAAACTAGATTACAAGGGAAAGGTGCCTAAGGACTTATAAACCATCAACCAATTACATACTTAGTCGATGTGGGATCGTAACAAAATCCAAAACTTTTTTTTTAAATATAAATAAATAAATAAAATTTTCATATTATTTATTATTTCATCCTCAGAATTTCTCTAAAACATTCTTATATTTAAACATATTTTATAATGGGTCCTACCACTTTTAAAACACTATAAAACCATCATCTTAAAAAAGTTTCTACACCATTCACATACACTCATATTTATGAAACTGCCTTGACATCCCAACAAGGTCTAGACTTCCTAATAGGGCTGGGCAGCGGGGTGCGGTTTCGATCCCACACCCCCTGGCACTGGGGCAGGGGGCAGGGTTGAAAACCCTTACCCTGCATGGTGCCGCGGGCGTTGGGGGGGGGGGGGGGGGGGAGTGTGAACCCACCCTGCATGGTGCGGGTATCACCCCCACTTCCTAACCCACAAACAAATGACACAAATGTGCAAATTAACAAAGGCGCCCTGCCCACAATTGACTATATCAGATAATCTGTGAGAAATTAGTTCAGCAGTCTCCGGGATCAGCTCATTGAAAAAAAATAAATAAATAAACCAATGCTTTTGCAGTAAAATTTACAAATACTCATCACTCAACTCGGTTTCCAAAGTACTGAGATTCAAATGTAGGGTTTATTGAGACCTTTATGGTCATCCCATCTTTCCGGTAGTCTCATCTTAATAACCAAAAAGTAGATGACACACATATTTATTGAACTTATTGAAGAGACCACACCACACATAGCAGTTTATATTGAACAACATTGGCAAAATCACGTGTGAAGGTACCGATTATTAGGTTGATATCAAGAGCTCATCTGACTCGATATTGACAAGAAGTTAAATGATGTCCATACAACAGCTGACACACGAGGTTGATGCCATGAGTTCTCCCAACTTGAAAGCCCAGAAGTTCTCAGCAAAAGCAATTATATCTTTGGCAGAAGGGTAGTAGGAGGATTAGCAGGGACATCTGCACTTGCCTGCAAAAGTAGGATATGACTTTAGTTACAGTGCCAAATTATAGAACACAAACCATCTAAAAATTGTCACACTAGCACAACTCCCAGGTATGCCAACACTACTCTATAAACACCTCATTTTAGAAAATAGGGAAGCTGAAAGTGGAACCTTTTTCTAGAGAAAAAATGACTCCTGTTATTTTCCATTATTGTACTTCTAAGTGTCCCGAGAAGATGACTCCCTCCAACCAGAACTCATTTTTTGAGTTTGGTTTTAAAGTTTCTCTCTTGAGATTCGAAGAACAATCCACAATGAAACTTGAAGTTCCTCACGAATCTTTGAGCACGCGATATTATCGATAAAGACCATCACAAACTAATCAATGAATTCCGGGAACACCCTATTTATCAAACCTATGAAAGCAGCTGGAACATTAGTTTAACTGAAGTGTACTATTCAAAGCATATTGCCTTGAAAGTTTTCTTATGTACGTCTTCTGCCATAATCTTCAACTGGTGATAACTTGAGCTAAAATCAATCTTAGAGAATACTTGAGCTTCCTGTAGCTGGTCAAATAGTTTGTTGATACAAGGCAGAGGAAAGTTAACCTTATTCAACTCTCCACACTAGATACATAGCCACATTGACCCATCGTTCTTCACAAATGTGATTAGTAGCACGAGGTTGAACAAAATCTAGGTTCAAGAACTCCTAATTTCCTTCTTAAGTTCTCACAATTCAACTGACATCATTCAACTGAACTCTTGTTGCAGATTGTTCTTCTTAGATGTTCACCGCCTCTTTAGCTTTGGTGGTCAGCTTAAAGCCAGCGTACTGCACCTTCCACTAATCAGTGCAGATCAAGATCTTCATAAGCTCCTCAATTTGCATCAACCAGTACTCTACCTCCAATGTGTTCGGTTGCCCCTCAATATCAAGTGGGTGTTAACATTGAACTACTTGAAGCTACAGTCTCTTTCAATACCTCTGGCTACAATGTCAGTAAGAATTTAATCATGTGTTGACATTGTAGATGCATTCTCATTATGAGAAATTGGAGACATATTGAAGACAACATTCTTCCTAGTTGTCAGTGTTATATATAAAACAAATCAAACCTAGAACATTATTCCTTTGGACGCAAACTTAAACATCAAACGAATGAGCTTCCTATACTGATCGGAATAAGTGTTTGACCTTAATCCATCATAGAATGATCATGCCCGCATTGTCTGACTTGAAAATCGGTGTGACGTACAGCAACAAATTACCTTTGTACTAATACCTTTTGCGTTTGCACTCTAAAAGAACTAATTAAAAAGTTATAATTGATCCTATCAAAAAAAAAAAAAAAAAAGTTATAATTGAAGTTCCTCGAAATCATTTACACAACTCAGTTTCACCTTCTAAAGAATCAATGTGGGACTTGATACCTCGCAGATTCCATCATAATTTACCCAATCAATGGGAAACATAACCACTTGGGGTGTTACAATTATTATGGTTCTAACAAACATTTTCCTGCCTCAAACTTTTTTTTTTTATAAGTATTTTCCTGCCTCAAACATGATTCTAAATCATTACGCTTTAAAATTCAAATTCATTTTGAGAACAATATTCAGCTAACTTTGTGGTCATATAATAACAAAAGCAGTATCACTCATTTACCAGAATTGTTAAATTGACTTTCTATTTTCTCAATCCATTATTTTATCTCTCTTTTCTCTTTATTCCCTTTTCCCAACACGTTGATGATAAGCCATACCTCAAGATATCTTGATAACAGTGTCGTAGTGCTAAAATTGAAGCCCTCCACTGGTTCTCCCTTTGAACGAGATGCATTAATTTGCTTTCTGACTTGAGTAGCCAGTGACTGCATTCATGAATATGACCCTTGTATCTTAAGGAATATGAAAAAAATTGGTGAACTGTAAATTGCTAAAAGAGCCGACAGTAAAGGCTACCATCAGAACAGAGGATAAATAGTCTATAAAAAAACAGCCAACCTGTGAGGTGGAGAAAAAACATGATGAGATTGATTTGGTCACACATACCTTCCCTAACTCAACTCCCCATTGGTCAAAAGAATTGATACCCCATATGAAACCTTCTACAGCAATCCTGTGCTCATAGATGGCCAACAACTGAAAAGCACAAGCAAGAAGTTGTGGTGTCAGTCAAAAGAAGTAGTTTTCATATACAGGCAAAAAAATTTCACATCACCATTAGGGCTGCAAATGAACAGAGCAATTCGTGAACAGCTCGAGCTCGGCTCATGTATACTCGATTCGAACTCGGTTCTTTTAATAAATGAGATGTTCATAAACACTAATATAGGTTCGAATATTAAAAAAGCAAAACACGTATAAACTCGGCTTGACTCGTGAACAAAACTCGTATAAGCTTGACTCGACTCGTTTGAGCTCGTTTTGAAACTCGTAATATGTTTTATATATGTATGTATTATATATATTACACGTTAGTTATTTTTTATATACTTAATTATATATTATTAATTTATTTATAGTTTACCTTATTTAATATATATGTTATGTTCCCAAAATAGGTATAGGATAATTTTATATCATACAACTACAACTATTGATTTATTATATAATCTATATGTATTAAAGAGTTTAGTTTATTACATTTCTCTTGTGTATTATTCTTTTAATTTATAACTATAAGTTATTTTTATAAAGAAGTTATACCATAAGAATTTTGAATCAAAATTATTTGATTGAATAGTTAAATGGTTTGAGTTTTTTTTTTTTTGTAAACTTTAAAAGAAAATATTAATCAAAAGATAAGATTAAAAAATTTCAAAATAAAAAATCGAGTTCGAGCTCAATCGAGCTACTCAGGTTTGAGTCGTTTGTTTATTTTTAGTCGAGCTCGAGTCGAATTCGAACAACATTAATGGTTAACGAACCGAGTTCGAACAAGGATATTTGAGTATTATTTGAGTTTGAGCCGAGTTTGAGTGAGCAAACATGTTAATCGAGCTCGAGTACCCTTGTTCGAATTCGATTCGACTCGGTTCGTTTGCAGCCTTAATCACCATCTTATTCTCTAAGAACTTAATAATGCCAATAAACCACATTCATACTGCATTTACCACTGGAGAACAATAAACACACATGTTGTCAGATGTAGCATAATCTTCAACTAAATACCGTGTAGAACAATGAACCCTTGACTAAAATAATGGAGAACTAGAATAATGGAGTGTAAGCAATGTACTTGTGAGAAAGTCATTTTGCAACGGTAGGTGGCTAATATTAGCATTTTTGGAGTGCAATGCCCAGATATCAGGGGCTACTTTAGGCTGTGATTTCAATAACATGAAATGGTCTACAAAGTCACAACATCACATCAATGCATGAATGATTTGCATAGCAGGAATCTAATTTTCTTAAGTTTGTTCCTCAATTACAATGAGCAAGATCAAAGTACACAGTTACTATTCTTGGTATGAAAACTGTTGCATATCCACAATAGTCAACTAAATCTAAGTTACTTCATTCATCCTGAAAATTGCCATTTGTAATGATTCAACCTTTTTTTTTTTTATAAGAATGTAATGATTCAACCATTTAAAGTGCAAGACATCTCATTTGACCATCTAACTTCATTGTGGGACATTCTAGCAGAGAGAAGGCATTACAAAAGCTGAAAATCATTAAGGAATTTGAACAATCAGGCATGAATGAGAAACTGAAGAAACAGCAGGGAGTCTCAAACCTGTCCAATATTATAAGCATTTAATGATGGGAGCAGAAGGCTGAAAGAAGGCCGATTGCCAGAAAAAGTCTGAAACATGAAGCAACAGTGAGTATCAAGTCAACTGCAAATCAAATATTTAATATAGAAGCTGAAAGAAACTCACTTTATGAGGAATAAGATGTGGTGGGACATTCTCTTTATGCAACTGCTCTTCGGTCTACATGGAAATGCAGTTTGATTAGACAATTGGACACGAAATAGAAATTTCCTCTTCTTTAGGTTGGTTGGCAAATGGGATGGAAAATGATAGTCGATAATATAAGAAAACACATATTTTCTCTTGAGTACTTTATATTACTTTTTTTTGGATACATACTTTATTTTATAAATAAAAAGAACATCAGTGTTTTATTGGTAAATTAAGAAGGGACAAATTTGGTCAATAACGCCCTGTGCTTTGCCTTGTTCAAGATTCGACCCTGGTATTTTTTTTAAACCCTGTGCTATGAAAATTTTTGGATCAGGCCCTTCCATTAGAAATTATGTCCACCATCATTGGTTAAAAACACGTGGCAGTCTTTTTGTAAACAATAGTATTAATAAAGGATAGGCAAAAGCCCAAGTACACAAGATGGTATACAAAGGATTAAAAACATGTGGCAGTCTTACCACAGCCTCCCACATGGATAATTATTATTTTTGTTTCAAAAAATGAAATTAAAATAGCTTATTCATAAAAAAAAAAAAAAAAAACTAAAAACAAAAAAAAGGCTGGCTGGGAGGGAGGTCCCCCCCCCAACCGAACCGCTAGGTGGAGTCTGGCCACTAAATTATGCCATAGTTCTGGCCTCCCATGTTGGCCAGATTCAGCCACTCCCATGCTGTAGCTCAATCCACCACCTGTATGTGGGTGGTTGAATATGGCCACTATAGGGAGACCGAATCAATCCACCCCCTGGTGGCCTAAGCTCAGCCACCACGGAGGTGGCCTGTCGGAAAGGGGAGACCTCCCCACCCCCCCCCCCCCCCCCCCCCCCCCCCCAACCTTCTCTGTTTTTCGAAAGGGCCTAATCCGAAATTAAGCAGAAGAAGTGAATCTCAATTTGAGCAGAGCAAAAGGGTTACTAACCAAATTTTCCTTGAAGGAACATCCATAATAGGAGAAAGCATAAAACCTACCTTTCCATATGCAAGGGCGTCTGGCTGTGCAAAAAAGTTAGACATGAGCTCATCGTGGTTACTCACTGGCTCACCTGAATTTAAAATGAATGCAACATTATATACTGCAGCACTTTAAATCAAAGCATAGGAATATGACCTTCAAACAAGCCATCACTGATGATAATATGCTTCAACAAGATTGATGTTAGATACCTTTCAGGTAGACAGGTTGCTGACTCCTCACAACACCAATAAAATCACAAGGAATAACACGTCCCTGAATGTCCAAAGAAAAATGTTTGACAAATTTATAGATTACAAGACAGTTATTTGAAGTAAAGTTCAGTGATGCGTGACACAAGATATCAAAAACACATTCCTTCATAGATGAAAAAAGTTTAATTTTTATGGTGCATTTCGAGTGCAAAGTCAGAACATTTATGAAAACATGGGTGGGCTTAGGCTCATCAAGATACTACTCGCATTTAGACTTCCATAACAGAGGCTGTCTAACACACAATTCAACGATGTCAGTGGGAACAATTGCTTAATGTTACAATCACAAGCACTTCTGACATGTTCTGACTCCATATGATTTATGGAAAAATAATATGATGACCCAACTTCAACTCTTTAAAAACAAGACCTGTGTACACTAAAGTTGAGAAAGTTTGCTCCCCATATTTACATCTATTTTCTCTGTATGAGTTAACTAGTCATATTTATTATCAATTTGTGCATATTGGAGGCATGTTTGCTATCACATCTAGTACTCCACAGTTGAGCCAAGAATCAAAAGCAAGTCATGATCAAACATCTCCATCACAAATCCCCCCACACCCCCCCCCCCCCCCCCCCCCCCCCCCCCCCCCCCCCCCCCCAACACACACACACACACACACACACACAAAGGATAGCTCAAAGTCCATAAATGATTACGTTTGAATTAAATTTGACTTATTCTATGTCTGACACATCCAAATGTCAGGCCAACAGAAGGTAAAGACCATTGAGAACTATATAAGACATAGTTGTAGTTTAGGATTAGATATAGGCCAGCAAGCAAATATAACATCTTGTTGCCGGGAAAAATCAACACCCGCATGCGCTCTAGTGGTAGTGAAAACCCTTTCAATAAGGCAATCTAAAGCGTAGAGGGGTGCAACTCAAGAACACAGGAAGTATATAAAACAACTAGCCAACTAGAGGAGAGAGAAAAGAACACAATTCCATGAAATTCTGAAAACAGAAGCTAACAATCCAAATATAAAACAAATTAAATATAATGGCTCCGAATTCAAACATCATCTTGTCATAAACTTCAAAGGCTTGAACAATAAATTGTTGCCAAATACTCCGCATCAAACACAAGGGAACCATCCTCCAAACATCCAAAATAGCTATGAAAACCAAATGGACTTCACCAACAAGCTAACAAATACACCACCTCTAGGGCATGACCCACTCAATCCCAAAGGTAAGGAATATTGACACCCATAAATCCCTAGCCACCTCATACTGAAGCATAAGGCGATCAATACTTCCATGCTTTGCTTACCCATACAGCACCAGCCCATTCCTACAACATATCTCTTTCTCAAGTGCATATGAAAAAAAACACAATCAAGCATTCATAATAGGTGAATGCAGTCTCAGAAGTAGTATTTCTGTTATATGCTTTAAAGCTTTGGTTCTCTCCTGGATATTGAGTGCACTTATTACAACTAAGGCATTAGAGCTTCCGTGCTTACGGTAGTTATCACAATCGATTGGTTAAAACTCAAAAGCAAATTACATGCCAAGCATACAATCATTTTTTTATGATAAGTACTAAGCATACAATCATACACATGATTTCATGTCAAAAGACGGTAGTCTACAATGCATTTAACATACCAAGGTGCTATTAAGGAACTAAGAAAAAGGTTAGAAAGACTTGTAGTAAATGACAACAGAAGTTGTAATAAGCATTTTTATAATCAATATCATTTTACTATCAATATGTAAAAGACACCTAGATCACCTGGTGAATTAGTTGGTAAAAGCTATGCTGACCATTTGTTCCTGGTTCACCAAAGTCAATTTCACCAGCCTCAAAAGGAAGTGGCACACCATCAATTGATACACCTTTGCCATTACTTTCCATGCTAACCTGAATTGCTTATATTAGGAAGGTATAAGGATATTAAAAAGGCAGATCCCAGAAATAAAAAGCAAGCAGACTGCTGTAGTGCACATGCCTGTTGAATATGTGGGGCCAACTTCTCCAAGGCTTGGGAATAAGGTAAAATGGCCTGGAGGAATACCGAAAGTCTCAAGTGTTATTGATAGATATGTAAGGAGAAACATAAGAAAATGTTTAACACAAGGCAATTGAAAAGTCTTGAGCAGATGGTGAGTGCTTACTCTTGCAGGATATCCAAAAAACGAAACATTCCATACACTCAACAAACCTAGAAGCACCTGCAGCACTGACACAATGTTATTAAACATGTCATTAATTATCTACTAGTGCAACATTGGAAGGTCACCAGAATAAACTTCCCCCACCTGGTGGAGGCCAAAAAAATTGAATGGATGACAACCATTGGGAGTACTGGCTGATTCTGACACCGAAGGCTAGCCACTTTCATAATTACTAGGGTGTTAACTCATCATTATTCTATCCTATATACAGTTGGTGAAACAAAACTACAACTCTATTAAAACTCTGTAATAAGTAGGGCACTTACAGGTATATTTTTCTCAAAGGGTGCTGAGTAGAAATGCTGATCAATACTTGAGGCTCCCTTTAAGAACCTTCAATTGAAAAAAAAATGCAACATTTTATTCAACACCAAAATCATTTAAAATTTTAAAATAAAGCAATGCTACTTGTAACACCACAACATAACACCCACATAATAACATCGATGTGGCAGGCATGCGTTACCCATAAAAATTTTGAAATTCTAAAATCAAACAATAACATCTAATGCATGCCTGCCATATCAGTTCTGCTACATGGGTGTTATGCTGGCAGTGATACAAAGTAGCATTACACTTCAAAACAATTTTCAGAGCAATATCTACTTGAGTTTTGGATTATTTGGACACAAAACTTTACAGTTTTTAAAGCAAAGCAAGCAGCAAATCAAAAAATTAAAAGCTAATAAACATAGATGTATTATGTGTAAAGTCTGTAGAAAGCACATTACATTCCTAATAATACAAGAACAAAAAAGCACAATCTTAACTTATATGTATTCTTTCTGTAAAATATGAAGTTGCATGCCTTTTACTCAATCAAAAGAGCCTATTAAGGAGTATTAGCCAATCAGTAATACCTGGTGAACCATTATAAATCATATTAATCCATCTAAAAATTAAATAAGCAGAACCGCTTCTAAGCGGTCGGGCTGTAAATCGCCCAAAAGCAGCCCGCCATTCACTTGTTGCCACGCAAGGAAATATACTGTAATTTGAATAGGCTCCACCACAGAGAATCAAGAGGCATATGTGATTTTGTAGAGCCTTCTCTTCCATCTTCCTCTTCCTCGCTACCCCTCTCTTCCGTCTCTTCGCACTGCCCCAATCTCAGTTCGACGCCGAATCAATTTTCTTAATATGACCATAGTACTTTGGCAAGCCATCCTCATCACTGTATAGAGCCCAAATCGGACCAAATCTGAAACATATACCCAGACTGCCCAGCCCCTCGAGAAACTGCTACCACCTTGTTCCCTTCCATAAACAGCAACGCCGCCCCCATCTCGCAGCACAACAACCCCGGACGGAAACAAACATGCCAAGATCACCCTGCACTACCGAGACTGAAACCGAACCCACAGCCTAAACCTCAGCCCTACACCACCGAGACCAGCCACTGCATTTGAGTGGTTCTCGTCGCACAGTCCACCATGAAACACCTCATCCTCACTACCAACAACCAGTGGCACCAGAACCAATCGGAAAACCACCTAGTTACTCCAGTCCACAGCCACCAGTTGCACCTCCGCAGCCACTTCTCCTCCACATTTTCAACCCACATGGCAACCTAGTGATGGCAATAACCTTCATCCATCTAACAATGCCACAGATGCTCTTCTAACAACCACCCGTCCAGCAAGCAAACCGAAACCGAGCACTTCCTCCTCCGCAGCACAACCCAGCCACTGCTGGTGCACCACCGCTGTAAACCAAAAGAAAAGCCCCCGTTTTACTATACCCGAAACAGAGTAATACCCACCACATGAACCAGCCACCACCTACAACTTGAGCATCAAAGTTGTAGAATTCAGGTTCTGGAATTTCAATAGCTTTTAGGGCGGAAGTAGGAGAACTACTATGATCATCTACAACATTACCAAAACTGCTGCGAGAGGGGGTGCGACTCGGCTGCAAGAGGCCGTGCGACGGAGGCTGCGAGAGGGGGTGCGAAATGGTGAGGGTTTGCACTGTGAGAGGGGGTGCGAAATGGTGAGGGTTTGCGCTGCGAGAGGGGGTGCGAAATGGGAAACTGGGGGGGGAGGAAAAACAGAGAGAGGAGGGTTTGCGAAATGGGGAGGAATTCGGGAAAGTGGGGAGGAAAAACAAATGAGATCAAATCTGATGCGGGGCTTCCACACAATACTTTTAGTAGAACGATACGTGGCACAATCTTATTTGTGGGCTGTTATTTGCTTAAAAAAAGCCCGATTGGTCTGCAGGTTATCTCTTAAATAAGTACTGCCTAATATAAGAGAAGAAATGCTTGCAAAAAAAAGTTAAAAAGATTATAAGCTACATACTTCTCAACAACTGAGAAACCGTATTGGAGAGATAACGGCAACACTCCAACAGCACTGCAAACTGCAGCCAGGAATAAAATTTCCAATTAACCACCAGATTAGCCATAAATTCCTTCGAGGAAAGGAAAATATCTTACCACTATAGCGGCCACCGACCCAGTCCCAGAATGCAAAAGCATTATTAGGGTCAATGCCAAACTTCTCCACAAGCTGCATGAGAAAAAGAAAATGAGATTAACTAAAGTCAAACTGTTTCAGAGTTGATTAATGTGCTTATTATGATTTCCATTGAGTTTAAGGAACAAACAAGAAAAACTGTATTTTCTTTTCCTTTTCAATACTCATGAGAAAATCTGAAAAAATAAATCAAACTTTCCAGAGTAAATTTCTTTTCTAAGTGTTGAAGGGCAAGCAGAAGCCATCCTCAATACATGTATGTGAATTTTTCACCATGCACCAACATATTAATTTAACATACATATATAAATAGACATATATATTTGGGAACCCAAACAAATATATAAAGGTTGGGATGACACAGGTGCCGAATCAGTGAAGTGTAAGAGATGAAAGGTTGTCATACCGTCAGGTTAGTACTAACGGCTACCATATGCTTTGCAACAGCAGAGGGCCTGAAAAAAAAAATCAATCATATACCAGTCTCAAAGACATTCTTTAAACTTTCTTTTGAATTCTTCCCCATATCTGCCTTACTAGTTCACATCCATTATCAAATCTAGATAACTTCAGAATCCCAAAACAGCAATATTACACCATATCCTTGAAGTAACAGTCTTATTATGGAACTAACCCAAGAGCAGCTGAAATCCATTCCCTAAGAGTTCGGGCATTCAGCATAGTTTCAGCTGTCGTAAAAGTCTTTGAAACCACAACAACTGCAAATATCAGAAGAAACATAATAGTGCTTTGGTACCCAGAATGTAACTCGATGAGATTAAGTAGATCTCAGGTTTCTCTTAAACAGTATTAGTTAGAGAAACAAATAAAAAAGATTTTTGTTTACCAAGCGTAGTTTCGGGATTTAATCCTGTGATATTTCTAGCGACATCAATAGGATCAACATTTGCAAGACTGCAGGCAGATGAAAACAAACGGTTAGATTGATAATAAAGAAAATAGTTCAACATTTAAATATGTAACTGTTCTAGGCAGAACTTATAATCACAGTGTGACATCAATAGCACAACACCCATTCCACCAACCATGAGAATATGAATCAAGAAACACATGTTACAGTTTGCTTCAGAGAAAGGGAAAAAAAAAAAAAATTCCTTATATCCTACAATGTCCTTCTAAAATCTCTAACACGAGCAGGGCCGGCCTAAGGTTAAGGCCACTTAGGCCATTGCCTAAGGCCCCGCCCTATACAATGCAGCCCCCCCCCCCCCCCCCCCCAAAAAAAAAAAGTGAGATATTTTTATTTTAATTTTTTAATAAAAAAATATAAAAACCATTCCATTAAATAAAATTTAAAATAATTTTTTATATTTTTTAATGTGTGCAAGGCCCCCATGATACTAAATTTTATATTTAATACAATGAATAATTTATATTTTTAAGCAGATTTTTCTAAGATCTTGTTAAATTGAGACAAAATTTTACAATGAGGTCTCATTTTAAGTTGTTGTATTAAATATAAATTCAAAAAACTTTTATTGAAAGATTTTAAATAAAGCCTCATTTTCTTGAGAATTTTTAAAAATATTCAATATAATGATTTACATTTTATTATATTATAATTAAAAATGACTCATTTAAATTTTTCCTTAGGCCTCAATTTATATTGGGCTGCACCTGAGCACAAGTGTGGATGAGCAAAAAATTTATTAATAGAAATGTAGGCAAAGCCCAAGTATACAAGACGTATACAAAAGAAAACACCTAGTTAAGAATGCGGCTAAAGCAACATTCTCGGGCAACACTAGAAAAACTAAAGGCTGAAAGTTATATATTTATATATAATTAAGGCCTCTAAAATAAGAATCATAAAAAAAAGTATGGACATCATACAGAATATAAATACTCACAAATGCAGCTGGCGTCCCCTTGCAGATTCAATAGCCTCTGGTTCTGTAAGAGCATTAGCATCGAATTAGCCCAAAACTGGCCAAATTTGGCTAAAGATGGTTATTTTGGACTTTGGCTAACTTATATAAATTACTCATCACTTTTGATTAGCTTCTTTTTGTACTATACTACTACAATTCTAATTTTTATTTCTTTTATGACTAATTCCTTCCAACAGGTGTTAAGGAGCAAGCCCAAAACCAGAGTTCTTCAACCCTTTCATCGTCCACTTCTTGCCCCAGGAAAATAAAAAATTGAAGAAGAATTCAACAACTGAAGAAGCAGCAGCTAACGATTGAAGTTTATTTTGCTGGCAATGGAGGAGAAAAAAGAAAGGAGGAGGAGATGACGATAAAGATGGGAGCTCTGTCTATGTGGTGTGGGTGAAACAGAGAAGAAAAAGAGAAGAGGAGAAAATGAGAGAAAATGCTGGAGGTGAAATGGAGGAGAACAAAAAAAGAATGGGCTCTGCATAAATGGAGGTGAAACTGCTAGTGAAAAAAGGAGATGAAGATGGGGTCTGAGTGTTTATGTTGTGAAGAGAAAAAAAATAGAAGATTTTACCATTTGATAGAGAGAGAAAAAAATAATTAAAAATATGTTAGCTAAGAGCAACAGGCGTACATACATGTACAAGCACAGTAGCACCAATGCATCTTGCTTGTACTATGCCTACTCCAATGCTGACAAAATTCTAGAAAAATGAGGCAAATTTTGCCTTGCTAGAGCAGATAGCGATACCAATACTAGTGCTTTAAGATGAACAAACCATGAACACGTTGACTGGGTTTTTGTGGTTTAATAAGCTTTAAAGATTTCACATATAAAAGAATAAGATCTCCACAAAAAGATGAGTGAATAATGGTGGCACAGGATTACAAGGGAAAACAACTTCCAACCTGTTTGAAGGGCAGTATGTACAAATAGAGGACCCAAGAAGCTGCCACCAATACCAACAGCAATGACATCCTTCAGTGCTTTTCCTGTTGCTCCAACCTACCAAAGTTTTCCTGTTACTCAACATTTCATACATTTAATGTTCAAAATAGTTTTTTAATAACAGCAGGATTACCCAAGAACCACTGCGGACCCTCTCAGAAAACTCCTGGATCTTGTCCAGAACTTTCCAGACCTCGGGAACCACATTCTTCCCATCACTCTGTATAACAGCATCCCTTGAAGCACGAAGGGCTACATGAAGTACTGGCCTATTCTCTGTGCTGTTTATCTGAAGGCACCACCAAAATGATGCAAAAAATGACATGAGGAGGGAGCAATTCGCAGTTCTACCATAGATAATAGAGAAGATATTGGATGGGATTTCACAATGTACTACTGGATTACAGGTGAAAAAAGAAATGTTGTCAACTTCCAGATCATATCGTCATTTATTTTTCTAGTATACAACCTGATTTTCAAGCCCAGCAAGAAAATCGGAATGGCTTATTCAGTCAGGCCATTCCAGGAATCAAATGGGACAAGGTCATCTGGAATCCATATTATGCAAGGGGACATTGCTTTTGCTAATTCGAATTAAGTTGCGAGCATTCGTTTTGAATTACAACATCAAAATCCCAAATGACATTTAATGGAGTGAAATTAAGTTTAAGTTAGCAGGAAGCCTTGTCTTTACAGATGATGGAGGTTCAAACAACAGGTTACGTAAATTGTCAAGTCCCTATGAACCAAGGAAAATTTTTCAACTTACACGCTCCCCAGTGTACATATGGTTAATCTTTTCTTTGAGATGTGCAACCTGCATTCACACAAAGGTAAAGATAATTAAAAGGATATATTTCAATATCACAGAAAGTAAACAGTGTAAATACCCACCTGTGCCAACTTGAAGAGCTTATCTATGGTTTCAAGAGTGGCACGCTGCCGTGAGTAGTCCAACAGCATCCCATCAAACTCTCTATAGAGAATGTGCAGAGAAAAAAGTTACTGATAACATTATAATTAACTTTATTATTAATCCACTATTCATCCGAATACTACACATTTCACACTTTTCTTGAAAAACTAGGCTTTGTTTGCTTCCTAAACTCATCTCAACTCATTACTACAACTTTTTCAAATTCCAATACAAAATATAATAAACAATTCAACTTTTTCTAATTCCAAAATAATAATAATATTAAAAAATAATATTCTAACAATATTTTATCATCTAAACACAACTCAGTTCAACATCTAAACGCAGCCTAAGTGTGATTGACTATAGCATAAAAAGTCTAATGGAGAATCATACACCGTCATTGACTTGCATCGGTCAACATCACCCATCAAATCACGTAAATGAGTCTTCTTTGTCTCCTCAACATGGCCCTACATAATCAAACATTTACACATGATACACAGATTTTATAGATACATTCAAATACACTTTGCCTTAAAAAAAAATTTTCTGAAGTATCATGCCAGTTACCTTCAAGTCCTTCCACGCGTCGGTGTCGGAGATTAGAGTGGGCGAAGCCATTGGAAATTATTATCAAACAACCAAATCCTGTTCCAAACAGTGCAAAATTAAGTTCTTAATTTTAGAACGGAAATGAAGTAAGTATTTCCAATTGATTGGAGATAAATTAGATTGTCAGGCAAAAAATGGAGGAAAAATGCTAAAATTCCATTGATGCTGCTTGTGGGGAGAGAGTTGTATCCTGAAATCCTATTAAGTCATCCTTTGTAGGTAGATCAAGATACATTACTCTCTGATAATTGGGTTTCTGAGAGAACGAAAGCTCACTTGTGACTCTAAGTAGCTCTTAAGTGACATAGTGTTCGGAGGGCAGAAAATAGGAGTCATAAGTTTCAAATTCCTTCCTTTTCATCCAGTTTCTCAGCAGCCAATCTAAGCATACTTTCAAATTGACAGATTAATAAAGGAACGCCATCAAAACCATGAAAAATCCACCATTATTGTTAATCAGTAAAAAAGCATTGCAGGTAATGAAAACAAGTTCAAATTGGATAACTTCGACCAAAATTCAAAAAATCCACGAACAAGCAGATGGGTGAAGACGAATCAGAACGATCGAAGTGGTGAACCAATTTCGATGGTGGAGAAAAATAAAAGCGATGGCAATGAGAGAGGTATAGTTGAGAGCGTACCTGATGGTTGACGTTGATAGTGAGAAGAGATCAAGAGATGAGGATCGGATTGGGTCAGTGGATTTTATTATTTATACATTTATAGTGGCAGTAGGAAGCTACACCGACGGAATTGGGGAGAAACTAGCGAAGCTTCCTTCCACACGTGTGGCGTGATCCGACGATGCTTGATAGTTGATTTTGTGTTGTGTCTGACTAAAGGTCGTCGTTCCTTACAAGACAAAAAATGAAAACATTTTTCCGTTGCCGGGAATCGAACCCGGGTCTCCTGGGTGAAAGCCAGATATCCTAACCGCTGGACGACAACGGATTTGTTTAATAGCTTGGAAAGTTTTAAATATTTAAACACATTCCATTTTTTGTTCTCAAAGGTAGATATTTTGAATTTTTGAGTGTTTAAGATTCATTTACAGATATGAGGTACAAAATTATTAATTTTTTTTCAAATTCAAATTTTTAAATTTTTTATCAAATCATTAAAAGTTTCCAAATACAACATAGAAATCAATACAACTTTTATAAGTGTCAAAATAAAAATAATATTAAAATATTATAATATTCATACAAAGTGCTACACCCTTTGTGAGAGAAGTCATCGAGAAGACAATTTGTCCTTTTTTGTTTTTTTCATGCATATTTTAGTCCTCTTAAATATTTTTTTTTTAAAAGTCACAATATCGTTAAAAAAATACTTACTTAATCATTAAGTAAAAAAAAGGGTGTCGGTACCCATTATCGGGATACAAAATATTTTTTTATGAAAAATACTATTTATTATTTCTACACACCACACTCCACACTTATTTTTTTTTCTCTTACTAAATGTGTGGTATATGGATGATGAGTAGAAGAATTCAATTAGTTTAAGAAGAACAAATAAAAATAAGAGTAATGCTACATACAGTCGTGGAATGCGTAAAAGCCGTGCAGTCGCTTTGAAAAAGAGTGGGGTTCACTTTTAAAAAATTAATTTCTTTTCATGTGGGTCCCATATTTATTCACTTTTTTCAAAGCGACTGCACGGCGCTTGTATACTCACGACTGCAAGTATCATTTCTCTAAAAATAAATGTAGTGTCTGATGTGTGGTGTATAGAAATGATAAGTCGCAAATCTCTTTTCCTATATTTAAACAAGTTTTTGACTTTATAATCTGTTTATTCAATTTTTTCTATCTTATTTTCTAGAACTTAGTAAAGCATCTTAATTCAAATCATTTCACTATTATTTATAGAATTTTGATATACTCCAAGTATCCAAATGAATCCTAAATTGAGGTTGGCTTTACGCTCCATAATTCTCGAGTTTCCAATTTTGGCATTGTTACATTTCCCTGCTCCTAGGGTTAGCCCACGGCGGCTCCCCTAGGCCCTCCAGTGACTCTTCCATCAGCCGGGGCCTCCTTTGAGGAAGGATTGCCATCGCAAAAGTCGTATTTACAGGCAGTAGCGAGATCTGCCATGCAACCTTTGTTCAAGCTCCCCATGCATTACCTTGTTAATATTAACGGGGATAAATGCTTCATCTTTTCGGAGTCTGAGATGTGTAAAGCGGCGGAGGATTTCAAATATGCTCGTGTTGAAGTTTTTTGCAGACTAGACCTACCATTGATACTATCTGACTTGTTGTGATCAAGTCCTGAGGATTGCATGAGATTCCTACGATCAGTTTTATGGATGATCACCATATTCTCGTACAGATGAATAATGAGAGGGACTTCATTCATGGATGCGCACATGAGGGTCGAGTTCTTGATGGATGTGGTTTTCGGCTGTTTTGATGGACTAAGGATTTCGATCTGGAAAAGGAACCATCGACTGCACTTCAATGGATCTTTCTTTTAGGATTACTAATGCACATGTATAGAAAGGATTGTCTACAAATTCTTGCTATTTGGTTTGGGTCCTATCTTGGTACTGATAATGCAACACTAAACAGAACTAGGGCTTTGAGGGTGAGGATTTGTGTTGAGATAGATCTTAGTGAAGTATCAATGCAAGGTTTTCCCATTGTGGTGGCAAATGGTAAGAAGTTTTGGCAGGAGGCACGATATGAAAAACATGGATTTTATTGTTCAAAATGCTATTTTCAAGGTTATACTGCTGTTGTCTGTCGGTTAGGTCAGAAAACAATGGAGAAAGGAAAGGGTGAAACACATCCAAATAGAAGGCAAGCTTGGAAGGAAAAGTATGTTATTGATAAGGATGGGCAAGTAGTTGAGGGCCCTATGGAGGAAGTAAATAAACAATCTGAGGGGATACAAGTGGAGGTTAAAGTTTGTCCAAAATTGGACTTGAGTCCTGTAGATGGGAAGGGTGGGAATATGGTCGAACCCTATATTGTAGAACTGGTTGAAAACGAAGGAGGTATGGGAGTTGTGCGCAAGGACAGAGAGATCGAGAGGGGTAGAGGAAATTGGGTTGGTTGATGAGAGAGTTTTTTCGATGGTATCGTATGATTAGTTGGGAGGGGCTGAGAAAGGGCAGGTTATGCATGTTGCACCAGAGGATCATTTATGTGCTCAAGTAGGAGGGAAGGGTCCTGCTAAATCAGTACTTGATGTGCAGGTGGATGTTGTTTCGCCATTTTTGAGCTCGAGAGTAGATTTCCACCTGCCTCCAAAGGTCTCAAGGACAATGTTTTAATAAATGTTACAGAGGTGCTTTCTGACAGAAAGGAAGACAGGAATCTAATGAATTACTCAAAGTAAAAAGTGTATGGGTCAGATAATGAACTGCAAGTTTTTAGGGCTAAGGAGAAAGAAATATTGAGTCACTCTATGAGACATTCCCAACGGGTACATACCCGACCAGCTAACTAAAGTTATAATGTGCTCTCTTTTAGTTTGGAATGTAAGGGTGATACGTAGTTCAAAAATGAGGTTAGATCATTTAATTAGAAAGTATAATATTGATTTTGTTGCAATCTTTGAGCCTTTCGCAGAGGATAGAATGATGCCAAGTTTGGCTTCTTTTTTGGGTTTTCCTAGTTTTTGTTGAAGTGAAGCTGTGGGTGGAAAAATCTGGCTTCTTTGGAGGGAACCACTTTCTTTTGTAGGAGTGGTTTCTCCAAATCAAATGGTTTCTGGTTAGGTTGGTTTGGAGCATAAGAAAGTCCTAGTCTCATTTGTGTATGCAAAATGTACACAAGTGAAACGTAGGGTTTTGTGGAATGATTTTGAAGATATTAATCCAGGTAATTTTCCTTGGTTGGTGATAGAGGATTTCAACATCATCAGGGAGGATGGGGAGAGAGTTGGCGATCATTCTAGGCTGATTCCTGCCATGGAGGAGTTCAGAAATTCTTTAGACAATTGTGGCCTTATGGAGGTGAGTTTTAATGGGAGACGTGTTTCATGGTGCAATGGATACTGGCCCTTCTTGGAGTTGGGCCAGATTGTATAGGGCTATTCAAAACATGGATTTCATGTTTATCTTTCCTAATGCTCATGTAGAAATTTATCAAGGAAGTTATTGGATCATAGTCCTATGCTTTTAAGGTTGGATAGGGTGTTTAATCGATATGGACCTGCTCCTTTTAAGTTCCAAAATATGTGTTCGCATGCTTCTTTTAAAACTTGTGTGGTTGAAGTGTGGAATGCTCCTGAGGGTGGCTCTGGTCTATGGAGGCTTGCGGCTAAGTTGAAGAAAATGAGATTGCCATTGCTGGCTTGGAACATTCATACCTTTGGTAGGGTGGATCAACACATTAAAGAGTTGGAAGAGCACTTAGATATTCTTGAACATCAATTGCAAACATGGTATAATTAAGATGTGGAGGATGATTACTTTGCAACAAAGTTGGAACTAGAGAGTTGGAAAAGAGGAAGAAAATTATGGTGGCTTAGAAGGTGAAGAAAAAGTGGATGGCGGAAAGGGATAACAATTCAAAATTATTTCATGTAGTAGTTAATCAGAGAAGGAAGAGTGTTGTGATTTCTTCTATGTCTCTTCTAGATGGTACGGTGTTGGACACGCAAGAAGCTGTCCATGAAGGGGCAGTTCATTATTTCCATAATTTTCTCACGGCTCCAGGTAGAAGGGAGGTAGCGAACTTGAGTAATTTGATCTCTTCAGTTATATCTAGTGAAGAGAATAAGTTTCTTTGCAAAGCTCTTTCTAAGGAAGAGGTGAAGGATGCTTTAATGTCTATTCCTCATTAAAGTAGTTCAGGTCTTGATAGATTCTGGTCTGCTTTTTATTCTTCTTGCTGGGATATAATCAAAGGTAATTTGGTGGAGGCGGCGATAGCTTTCTTCAATGGGTCCACCTTGCCTCGCTTCTATACTGCTTCATATATTGTTCTTATTCCCAAAGTGAATGACTCTAAAAGTTTTGATAAATTTAGACCCATAAGTTTATGCTCCGTTGTGTATAAAAATTTTTCTAAATTTTTGGTGCAAAGGTTGACAAGATTTCTTTCTCAGATTATTTCAAATGAGCAATGGACCTTTATTCCTAGAAGGAACATTTTTGAGAATATAACTCTTGCTCAGGAAATGGTGCAAGGTTTAAATAAGAGCACTACGGGTGGTAATGTAATAGTCAAAATTGATATGACCAAGGCATATGACCGTGTGGATTGAGAGTTTCTGCTTGAAGTGCTTGCTAGCTTTGACTTTTCTATTAAGGTTTGTAATATGGTGAGGGAGTGTGTTAAGTCTCCTTGGTTCCTTATTATGCTAAATGGTACGTACAATGATTTCTTTCAACCTTCAAAGGGATTGCGTCAAGACGATCCATTATTACCATATTTGTTCATAATCATGGAGGAGGTTCTCACCAGGCTTCTTAGATAAAGTTTTCAGAAAGGTCAGATTTGGAGTTTTTCTCATCCCCGTGGTGCACCTATTATTTCCCACCTTCTATATGCAGATAACTTATTGATTTTTGCTAATGGGTCTAAGAGATCTATGAGGAGTCTAATTTAAAATTTGAGTATTTATGAGAAGTGGTCTGGTCAATTAATTAATAGGAAAAAATCAGCCTTATTTTTATCTACTAAGATTGTTGTCGGAAGGTAGAGGGAGCTTCTTCGCTTGATAGGTTTTTCTTAGGGATGTTTTCCTACAACTTACTTGGAGGTGCCTATTGTTTCAGGTAGGCTCAAAGCACGGGACATAGAGCCTTTGGTGATAAAAATAAGAAATAAAGTTGCTGGCTAGAAACTTAAACTGTTGTCACAAGGTGGAAGGTTAACGTTAATTCGGCATGTTTTGTCATGTATGGTTATGCACCTCTTGGCAGTTTTGAAGATCTGAAAGTTACGCTTCATAAATTGAATAATATTTTATCTTCCTTTTTCTCGGGGGAGAAATATGAAAAATAAAAAATGAGATGGAAGGATTGGAACAAGTTGTGCAAATAGACTAAGGAGGGTGGTTTGGGGTTAAGGAACTTTGAGGAGATCCAACATTCCTTCACATGAAGATAGCCTGAAAAATGTTCACTGAGGACTCGATGTGGTCACAATTTTTTCGTGCAAAATATCTCAAGAATGTGCATCTCAGGCAAACACAGAGTCGAGGATCACGATTCTGGAGAGCTTTGGTGGAGGTTGTTCCAAAGGTTATGGAAAATAGTTTGGTGAGGGTGAAACAAGGTGATGTGTTATTTTGGTTTGATAATTGGCTGTCGTCTAGTCCTTTATGCAATCAAATTATGTTTGTTGAACAACCTACGCTAAGACTTCGTGAGTGTTGAGTGCAGAAGGTTGGAATGAAGAATTGTTAGTTTCTCTTGTTGGAACGTCATTGGCAGAGGAGGTGATGCACAGGGTGGGGCCTGATCGGTATATATGGAAATCATCCAATTCTAGTACATTCACAGCGACAAGTGCTTGGGAGTGTACAGGCGATAAGGGGGAGGTAGTGCCATGGGCAAACTGGATGTAGCACAAAATTCTACAAAAAAAAGATAGTAGTTTGCATGTAGAAGTCGATGATGAATTGTTTACCGATTGATGACAGAGTTTGAAGGCTTGGTATACCACTTGCGTCAAAGTGTGATTGTTGTATATTAGGCCGTGAGGAGTCTCTTGATCACATCCTACATTCTAGTGATATTGTTAGTAAGGTATGGGAACTGGCAGCGGTTGCAGTGGGGGTTCCGAATATGACTGTGGACTCTTGGTGGGCAAGAGTTACTCTTTGGTTCTCTTGTGCGAAGCGTTCCTCTCAAAAAGGTTGTCTCATTGGCCTTATTCCTAGTATTATCACGTGGAAGCTATGGACGCATCAATATATGGCTAGAATGGAGGGGAAATATGCGATGGTAGGGGAGGTCTGGTTTGTGGTTTGAACTTGGCTACAATGACTGTTGGAATTGATGATTACAACTAACTCGATTTCGTAAAGGGATAAGATGATACTTAGATCCTTGGATATTCCTGTTAAACTTGCAAAGTACAAGCAATCAACGTTGGTAACTTGGTGCAAACCTTCACTAGGTTGTGTGAAGTTAAACGTAGATGGCAGCTCTAGGGGCAATCTAGGATAGTGTGGTGGAGGAGGAGTGATTAGAGATAGTAGGGGAAAGGTGCAGCTAGCTTTCTCGGCTCAGTTTGGCCATGGAACTAATAACGAAGCAGACTTTAGAGCTCTAATTTGTGGGGTGGCTGCATGTAAAGCAAAGGGATACAATTCTGTGGAAATTGAATCTAATTCAAAGGTTATAGTGGATTGGCTGAAATCAGGTATGTGTAATGTTTGGTATTTATGGGACTTTTGGGAGGATCTTCTTTTAGAATTAAAAGGTATCAATTTCCCTATTAAATACCAATTTAGAGAAGGAATAAGGCAACGGAGTTTTGAGCAAGACAGAGGGAGGCAGGCATCACATGTACGTAAAAGGGTATGGATGTGTTTCATAGGTAGATGTGAGGAATTCTTCGCTTAGATAAAATTGGTTTGCCTTCTATTGATTTTAAAGTTATGTTGTTTTGTTTGGTTTTTTTGTATGGTTTAGAAGTACAGTGTTTTGCAAAAGTTTTCCTCTGCTATAAGAGAAGTTTAAATAAAATAGGTGGTAGCAGCCTTTTTTAAATAAAAAAAAGAAAAAAAAAAAGAATCCTAAATTGAGAAAAACACGTCTACAAAATTCTAATCTTGTTAGATAGGTTATCTCAAACCTATCTAACATGTCCTCGTCACGCTATCAAGTAAATTATTGGGTTTTCATTTTGGATGACTCCAAGGTCCAGTTTGGATGCCCAAATTATCTCATCTGAGTTTTACGACACATTTTGTCTAGGTATCCAAAATACCATTCTCAAGTTTGTATCTCATCTCAAAAGTTTTTCAACAATTGCAATGAACAGTAAAAACATTGATAATGAACAGTACAAAGTTTGACAATGAGCAGTAAAAAGTCTGACAGTGAACAATAAACAATCCACCTTTACTTTCCCATCCTATTTTGAATTTTTTGGCCAATAACAAAAATTGGTGGGAGGGACCCACTATAAATATATATTTTACAAGATTTAAATATGTTTATTAGTATTTTTAATTAATAATAAATATTACTTTTTTTAATGTATTTATATTAAATTATTTTCAATTATTGGTGGGGCCACCCCATTATCAAATCTAAAAAACTTGAAACTATATCATCTGATTTCATTATCTAAATACATACTTTTTTTTAATATAGTCGATGTGAAAAATATACTAAAAGGACTATTGACTTAGCATAATTTAATTTACAAAAAATTATTTTTTAAATTTTTTTAAATTAAGTTATGCCATGTTAATATCGTGGAATATATATTCTCCACGATACGTCATTTTTCTTCATAAAATCAATTAAATTTTCTTCATAAAATAAATAGGTCATTTTTTTCATTGGTTAGGGAGGCTCAATGATAATTTCATCTTTATCATTGCTCCTATTTATGACAACTAAATTTAAATTCAACTTATATTTATTATATTGGAATAAATTATCAAACATGCATTGAATAAGTTAGATTTTATCAAGAGTTAAATATTTAAATAGTCTTTATGATTTAACTTTAGGATTAATTGATTTTCATATACTATAATTTTGAACCCTTTAATTCTTGTGTTTTTAACTTTAATAGTCTTTACAATTATATTTCCAACCCATTAATATTCCATTAAATATTTCACATCAATAAGAATAATTGTGAGTTACGTAAAAATTTTATAATCAAGTTCTTGTTATAAAAAAAAAAAATGTATTCCTAATTTAAAAAATAATAACTTAATTTTTTAAAAATTCTTACATATGACAGCTTATGATTCGATAACAAGGGATTAATTTTTTAAAAAACATTTATACAAATATTTTATCTTTTAAAAAATAATCAATTTTTTGAAAATTAATTTTTTTTGTAGTGGACTTTAAGGGCAAGAAAAATAATGGTCATTTAATTTTAGAAATGAATATTTGGAAAACTATCATTATTTCACTTATAACTAGGAACAAATATTCTTAACAATAGTGAAATGTATTATAATTACTAACTTCAAATTGAAAGATTAAAAATTTATCACACCATATTTATTTCATAAGAAATGATTTATACAATTCTAGGTGAATAAGTCCCGCATATTTCTTTTAAAAAAATTAGTAAATCTGAGATCCACGTAAAAAAAAATTCACATTTTAATAGCGAGCTCCACTTTTTTTAAAATGAATGCGTGAAACTTGTACACCCTAAACTGGACATAGCGTGCTCAAAAGGTAAAAGGAAAATGAAAGTGAGAAGGAGAGACAAAGGCAATGAAAGCAACAGGTTAGAAAGAAGATTCAAAAGCATTACAATTACAAAGAAGATTCAAGGAAATACACCTCTTGCAACCAACCCATCTTTATAACACCAAAACATTACAGACCACTCTGCCGCAAACACACACACACACATATATACACATGCTATATATATAAAATTCCCTCTTCATTTCAAATTTCAAACAGCATGATGCCTTCGTCACCAAGCAAAAGAAAATATAACGAAGTCCCACCTTTATTTGTTTTATTCTTAGCAAATATGAAGTCTTCTTCTCAAGTACTGCCACCAGGGTAAACGCAGTTGTTATAGCCTGCAGCAAAATGAAAGAGACTTGTAGAACATAATAGACTTGTAGAGAAATGGAAATCTCCTACTAAAGATGGAAAATTCTTCTAAAGCAATCAATAGCTATAACAATGCACAGAACAAAAGTTACGAAGTTCCAACATTAATCATGGGGGCAATGTTAGGGAAGTTCCAGATTGAACAGCAGAAAAATTCAAGATAGGAAAGTGTTGAATCCCACCTAATATGTCTTGATTTAGGCTTAGAATGGTTATGAGTAGTGTTGTAATGACATTGACATGGGGAAAACAACAAAAGAGAGTGTTGTTTTAGAGAACTTACTGGGATTGTTGGATGAAAGGGTGGCTGTTTGTGAGAAATCACAGTTCCATGGACTCCGACCAGCAGTTTGATAATAGAGATTCATGGCATAAGCAGCATGGCTAGCCAGTGTATTAGGCTCAAAACAAGACCCGCCTGGTTGGATTGGACTACAGTCAATACCGTGTCCACAAGCATAATCCAAATTTGCCTGCAATTGGGCACCTGAGACTCCTACCTTTGGCACACACCACACTACTTTCTTCGATCCTGGTGAAGGACTAGCCGGAGTCGGTGATGGATTGACAGGAGTTGGTGAAGGATTGACCGGAGTCGGTGATGGATTGACTGGTGCTGGAATGACCGGAGTTTTCGGCATAGACGGATCCTTCAAGCAAAAGAATTGGTGTCAGTAAAGCTTATCAAACCAAATAACCAACTACTACTACATATCAAACAGCAAAAGTAAAGATGGGGATTTTGTAGCTGATGCTTAACAAGTCCTAAAAACAAAACTATGGCTTATAAAACGATTAAACAACAAACATACTGTGATACTAGATATCTGCTACAAAAAAATGATGTTGGGAAAAGCATATTTTTGGTAGAACATTGAGGATTCATTAACTTGAAATGCATTGACAAACGCATTGCAGCCTCACCTGTCTATTCTTGGAGAGACCAACATCATAGGTCATGGTTAAATCAGTCTTGAAAAGTCCGAATGCTCGCTCAGAGCCAGCTCCAGGCTTCAAGTCCTCATCGTATAGTGCAAAAAGATATGTATCCACCGATTTTCCCGGCATCAATGGCGTCCCCACCATCGACCTCAGGTGAGCAATCAAATTACCGTTATAAGCCTTAGCATTCTCAACACTTGCGCCCACCTCATTGGGATCTCCTTTGTATGGCCATCCGGTCTCGGCTACCATAATCTCGACGTCCTTGAAGCCCATAGAGTTCAACGCAGAGCGAACGGCGTCCACCTGAGCATCGAACATGTTCATGTACTTGATCTTCGTGTTCGGGTCGAATCTCCCTCCATTTGGCTGGAAAAGACAGAAGGCCAGAGTCTCCGGTCTCGGGTCTCCCCGATATGCAAAGTAAGGGTACGGATTGATCGTAAACGGCGAACCAGTCGCGTTGTTGAATCCCAACAGACCTTTCATCAAGTCACTGGTGCTCGGGTCGAAACTTCCGGAGGACGGAGGCTCAGACTGCGTGAGCACCGCCATGGCGTGGACTGTCGACACCTTAATCTTCCCTCCCAGTGAAGCATCATTGAGCGCGTTTTGAATGTTCTGTATCGCCGGTAGAAGCTGATCCATTAGGCTCCGCTCGCCGAAGGTCAAGACCTCGTTACCGACGGTGATGAGGATTATCTTGCTCGCAGGGTAAAAGGGGATCACGTTTGAGTTGATCCAGCTTTTGGCGTAATTAGGGTCAGATGCTAGGGGAGGAATGTCACCGTTGGAGGCACCGATGACGATTCCGATTCCGGTGTTTTCCAGGGCTTTGATGATGGCCGGGTCGGATCCGTAAAGTCGTACTTTCTGGATTGAAGTGGATTGGAGAAGCTTCGCGGTGGCTGAAGGCGGCGGAGGTTGTCGGCGACTTGCCCATAATTCACGCCAATGAACGATTGGGAGTCTACAAAAATTATATTTTACACCGTTACAAAAAAAATTGAAAGGAAATTTAAAACTCGAATACTGAAACTGGCTGCGTAATGGGATTAATTCTTCTTAACACTTTACTCTCTCTCTCTCTCTCAGACTCTATTTTCCTTTGATTTCTTAGCTACCAAACAGGGAAATACTTTTTTATTGGCGGGAAGCCGTTACGTTCAAAAGAATTAACTATAAGACGACGGTGAACTGGTATCCGTTTTGTCCTCTCAGCATGAAGACGAGATGGGAACAAAGAAAAAGCAAGAATTTACGTAAAGACATACGAAATACGGTATCCTCAAAAAAAAAAAAAAAAAAAAAATCGAAAGAACTGAACGTCCCACACAAGCTTGTAGGAAAATTCAATTTCTGGGGAACAAGTGGACCAAACCGAAAACCTTTCTTCTTTTTCTTTTTTTTTTTTTTACCAAAAAAGCCAAGCATGCCTTCTCCGAGAAGGAAATTCAGAGAGGCAGAGATGCAAACACACAAACAAACAAAAGCACAAACATATAGCGCTCAAGTAAACTGGAAAACGAATTACAAACTTACGAGCGAGATGGACAGCAAGAAAGAGGGTGAGAAAGACGAAAGGCGAGGAGGCATAAGGAAGAACCGCCATGGGCGAAGAAAGCTCTCTGTTTCGCATGTTTCAGGGCAGAGCTGTCGGGGAGCTAGAAGTGTGGAATGTTTAGAGGCAAAGGCCCCTCTTTTTATGAAAAAAAGAGAAATTCCACAAGCAAAAAGGGAAAAGCCCAATGGGTTTTACTTCAGTGCTAAGGAAAAAGAGTTTCTCGTGTTGTCGTAGAATATTATGTTTTTGTTTAATATAAGGAACACACAAGTGTTGGCAAGCTTTGAGATTGAGAAGGTTGGTATCATTCATGCACAAGCAAGCTTTATATAGCCAAAAGCAAAGCTTTCAGGCATTCAAATTCTAAGCTTTTCACTAACTAGTCCCTACCTTACTGTCATTCCATATCTTTAAAACGAGGTTTGTATTCGCAATCTATCTCAATTTATTTTAACTCATCTCACTATTATTTATTACTATTCATAAATTTTAACTCACAAATCTCACTACTATTCACAACCCATCTCAACTCATCTCAACTCATCTTCGAATCCAAACGACACCTAAGACTAATGTTAGGTACACTGTTAGCCTGCATGTGGACGATGAGATGATCCCAGATGATTTGAATTAATTTGTATATAATAGTGTTTTGTGAGTTCTATAAAAATGTGTTTTAATTTATATATATTGAGATATGTGTTTGAATGTATGAAATAAGTTTAGATGAGTTTAACCTTTTATAGAAAGTTAAAAAGTAGCGAGTCCTATCAATGATTGATTTGAGATGGATTGAGATGATCTTGACATCCAAACATAGTGGAGCACTCCCAATGGATGCTTTATAATTCATTTTTTCTTTAAAATATGAAGAAATTTGTTCAAAAATGACCTACAATGGATGTTGTATATTTCATCTTTATTTTTCATTTTGCTACAATGATCCCGCTGCATCTAGAGGAAACTGTTCCCCATGTAAAACATTTTTAATTCATTTCTCTCTCCTCGTCAGATTTTCTTCATTTCTTCAAAATCTTTTATCTTCATTTCAAACCCCCTCTCTCTCTCTTTCCCACGCTTTCTTCTTTGTTTGACCTCAAAGACTCTGGGTTTCTCTCAAATAACACCTCTAGGCACCGAGTTTTGCTCAAATATTGATTTTTAGCTTCTGGGCTCCTTTCAAATAACAATTCCATATCTTCATGTGAACTGTTTTCCAAACGCAAACAAAATATATTCTTTTTATTTTTTAAATTAATTTATATTTTGATTTAGCTTATAAATCTGGATTAATTTAAAATAGAACATAATTATATGATATTGTATATGATGAGATATTGCAAATATCAAAATATATGAGAATATTATTAGTAGTTAGAGAAAATATTTGAAATAAATAAAAAATATTAAAAAGTATAATATTTCAATGATATGAAAAAAAATAGATAAGCTGATGTATGATATATTGTAAAAGTCAGTATGTAAAATAGAAAAAATAGATTTTAGTGATGTATTTTAAAGAATAAAATGAAGAATCCATTGAGAGTGCTCTAAGTATGTGCAAGTCTTGCTTCCTTCGTTTAAAGAATGGTGGTCCATCATTAACAAATGATTTTTTTCATGTGGGTCCCAGATTTATCTATTTTTTTTAAAAGGAATATGCGAAACTTGCATACCGTAAAACTATAAATATCATTTATCATATCATAAATGCATTTTTTTTCGATTACAAATCAATAAATTATAAGATTAAAATCATTGTTTATTTTTTTAATTATAATATTTTTTTTAGAATTTTTTTCGAGATTTTTCTCCTGTCGAATTGTACTTAATAATTTTATAATCTAATTTATCCATAAAAAATCGCTTAATCATCATTATACTTGCAAAATATGACCACCAATTTGTTGTCTTTAGTATATTTGTCACTACTATAGGGTATATTATCTATTGTTAAGCCATGCAACCATTCCTATATTTAAAAAATGATCATGGATTTAAAAGATGGTAGGCAATTTAGAGGAGTTTATAAAAGACTTTGTTCTTCTTCCCTTTATAATGCATTTACAACAACAGTTGTGGAAACTATATTCCAGCCTATTGGTAATTTAATACTGTGTATTAAGTCCTAATTATTCCCTTTATAATGTATTCTTAGAGGAATTATGTATCCTAATTATTTATAATTTTGTATAAAATAAATTCTCGGTATGTCAAAGAGAGATAAACATGGTATCTAGGCCCTATAATAATTTATATTTTTATTGGTACTATTGTAACTCAAATGTTGTTCTTATTTCTCTTCGAATTATAAAAAATTATCTACTAAAAATTGTAAAAAAATATCGAAATTTATATGAAAAATATGCAAAGACAAACCTAATCAACAAGGACAAAAAAAGAAAAAAAAAGAAAAAACCTAATCAACAATACAAAAAAAAAAAGAGAAAGAACTTGGTCAACACCACCAATGCCACCACAACCAAAGAAAAGAAAAGGGACCTCGTTTGTTTTCATAGCTCTTTTTAATTTATCACATTTCATCTAATTATTATAATTTTTTTAAGAGTAATTTTACATACAACTGTAAAGTGCATAAGTACCGCGTAATCACTTTAAAAAAGAGTAGAGTCTACTATTAAAAAATTAATTTTTTTCATGTGGGTCTCATGTTTTATTCACTTTTTTCAAAATGATTACACGGTGGTTGTACAATTCACAGTTGCAAAAATCTTTTCTCTCTTTTCAAATTCTCATACAAAATAAAATAAATAATTTAACTTTTTTAAATTCTAAAATAAAAATAATATTAAAAAAATATATTCTAACAATATTTTATTTAACTTTTAATTTTCATCTCAACTCAACTCATCTGTAAAAACAAACAAGATCCTAAAAAAATATAAAATATAAAGCTTGTGGAATAAACTCAACCAAAACACCCCTTACAATATCTCAAACCACTTTGTTTTTTGGTAAACCAAACCTATTAATGTATGCTAAAGTGAGCATAAAGAATGGGGCAGTCCAAAAGAATGCCATGACCAATACCCATCTGTACCAAAACCAACTTTTCAATAACGTAATTCTGGCCTTTCTCTATTATTTTAATTTAACTTGAAGAAGTTTACGCAACGAAGCAAAGAGGAATGAAGAATCCTTTTGTCCTCTTGACCAAGGGAGCACTTAAAAAAGTACCACTAGGTTTCGTTTGGAACATGAACTACTTTCAACTCATCTCAACTCATAATTATAAATTTTTCAAATTCCAATACAAAATATAATAAACAATTCAACTTTTTCAAATTTCAAAATAATAATAATATTAAAAAATAATATTCTAACAATATTTTATTATCTCAACTCAACTCAACTCAACTTAACTCACTTCAACATCCAAACTCACCTTTAAAGAAGAAAGAATGTAGAATTTCGAGGGTGTTGGGAGACTTCTCCCACAACATTTTTGCAAGGTTGGTGCCACTCCTTACTGTAATATCCCTTTTTTAATTAACATTTTTGCAAGATTCATAACTAACTAGCTATTCATCTTGATGATTAAGAAAAAAAAAAAATCCAAAATTTCATTTCAAGAATATGTTTACGTTGCGGTAAATTGGTTGGGATTGTGCCTGTTTAGATAGTAAAAGTGTTTCATCTCATCTCATCTCATT
This sequence comes from Juglans microcarpa x Juglans regia, assembly GCF_004785595.1. Lineage (NCBI taxonomy): Eukaryota > Viridiplantae > Streptophyta > Magnoliopsida > Fagales > Juglandaceae > Juglans > Juglans microcarpa x Juglans regia. Next base: position 12,591,812 of record NC_054608.1, read on the forward strand.
TCATCATTATAATTTTTTTAAATTCCCATACAAAATATAATAAACAATTTAATTTTTTCAAATCTCAAAAAAATAATAATATTAAAAAATAATATTTTAACAATACTTTATTTAACTTTCAACTTTCATCTCAACTCATCTCATCTAAATTCACTATCTAAACGACACCTAAACTTTCAAGTCGTGAATTTTATAGAGAATTCTTTACACCAAGAATTAATTATAAATTATTCTTACTCTTTGTAGCCATATATAAAATTAAAATGAAAAGGGAAAATGATACTTAGCATGGATCGATCATGCCATTTTGTTTGTTTGTTTTCTTCTTCTTTTATTGCTCCTGATTGGAAGAATTCAAGCACGCATTATTTTTCCCTCCTTTCATGATTTAGCACATCTAAAAGAAACTAAAGGACATCATTATTGAAATCACCACCTGCATGCCTTTTAAAAAGATAGCAAATCATCTTTAACCCATGTGATCCATATGGTGTCTTTCTTGCCAATTAATGCTCGTTTCTTATCGCCCAATGAATGAACATTAATAAGGCATGATGTTAAAGTGAACGTGATAGGCACGTACGTAAATGAGTATGCAACATTTATTGAATAAAAATAATATTATATATAGTCGTTAAGTGCGTAAATATTATATAATTATTTTAAAAAAGAATAGAGTTAATTATTAAAAAATTAATTTATTTTTATGTGAATCTCGTATTTATTCATTTTTTTAAAGTGATTGTACGATAATTGCGCATTCACGACTGTAACTATCATTTCTCATTTTAAAATAAGGTTGAAAACTTGTGTTCTTGTGCCAAATTCAAATCTTGTGAAATTAGGCTCATATTCATGTATATGAGTTTGCTAAAACAACCTATCAAATTTAATGGGTTACATTTTCAATTCTAATCCAAGAATTCAAGTTGGGTTTGTGCCATGTTGGATTTGAGTAATGTAAGATTGTGTTCGACCTTAACTTAATCAATATAGTTAAACAAATTACATCTATCAACTTAATTCGATAAATTTATGTTGGGTTCATACCTAATTATTCATTGGTCTAAAAATGTTAATATTAATAATGGTCTAAAATATCATCCCCTTTCACTTAATAAAAGCTTAAAAGGTAAGACTTTTTTAGGCTTTGAAGTCTAAAATAGCTAGCCCATGTTTGGTTATGAAAAGTTTTTAGAATTATGAAATTTTTTTGAGATTGTGTTTGGGAAATGAGAGAGAATCTTGAATGAAATATTTTCTGGAACTAAAATTGTATATTAGAGTTTGTGAAAAAATTAAAATTTTATATTAGAGTTTGTGAAACTAAATAGGTATAGTTAAAAAAGTTACTTGAATAGTACTATAACTTTTTCAAAGTTTTTTTTATTTTTATTTTAGAGTTTTTAAAGTTGTCTTTATTTTTATGTTTAAGTAATGGTTGGATGAGAAATTGGAAAGCTGAAATAGATTTTTTTTTAAATTTAAAAATGTTTGGTTTAATTTTAAAAAATATATATTGGGAATTACTATTCATCCCCTAAATCATCATTTATCAATATTTTATTCTAATAAATAAAATAAATTATTCTTCCAATCATCTACAATTTCTCTCATACTCATATTTATTATAGTTTTAAATAATAAATTTAAGAATAATTTAAATAATTACTAAAATATAAAAACATTAATTTTAAAAATATTATCATACCCGCAAAAAAATAATTTAAATTTTTGTTTAAAATATTCACTAGAGTGATAGTTCAAAACATAAGAAAAAATATTGAGTAGTTAAGTTTGTAAATGGAAGTGAGAGAAAAAAATAATAAAGAAATAACAGAAAAATATTATTTTAATATAATAGAGGAATGATAGGGAATGAGATGTATGTGATTTTTAAAAAATTAGTAAAATTTGAGAAAAATTTTTAAAAAATATGATTTTTAACTAAATTATAGAAAATTTTATGAAGAAAGGGATGAAAATGCTAAGTTATGAAACCAAGATTCAAGAGTCATTGGAACCAAGCCCATGGTCCTATTGGCCTTGTGCATATGTTGCATATGGCCCTATGGCTGTTACATAAAGTCTTTGTCTCAATAGAAGCCGGTGGGAATATCCAAAACAATGTGAATAGTGAAAGGTTTAACCACTAGACTACATGTCTCAATTTAATCCATGCCATTTTTTTGTTGGAAGCCTTTAGCAGCAAAGTTGGCCTTAAAAGCAATCAATGAAACCATCAAGATATTGCTTAATTTTATAGACTCACTTGGTTCGAATGATGTTGCGTGGAAAGGAGGGTCGGGGACATACGAACCAACTACCATTGTGATCAAGTAGGGCATTGAACTCTTGTTGCATAACTGTTGTCTAGTGAGGATCACTGGTTGCTTGAGAGTAAGAACAAGGTTCCATAGTTTACAAGATGGAAGAAAAGACTTTGGTGGGATGCCTAGTGGAATTAAATAAAGTGTAATCTGGGAATTGCTTGGGATAGAGGGAACCAGTGCATGAACGGAGGTCATTGGATGACTAGGTAAAGGAGTGGATGCAAAAGACATGGAGAGAAGTAAAGAATAGGGGAAAGGAAGACAGTGGACTAGACAAAGAGTCCACAAGAGAGGGAGACAATGCATGAGAATGAGAAGAGGCAAAAAGAGGACTATGACCTAATTGGAATGTGGAGTGTTGACATAGGCTAAGATGGGGTAGCAGACTTGGGAAAACAGGTGGCTCATGAGCTAGAAAAGATGAGATATTAGAATGATTAGAAATAACAAGAAGAAGAGACAAGGGAGGAATACTTACTTGGGTGTCAGAAGGGACTAAGCTGGCAAATGGTAGTGAAGAAGTACCCTGTTGTTGCCAAAAAGCGTACAATAGGTCGGAAGGAAAGAAAGAGTCACTCTCAGCTCAATATGACAATCTGGACCTCAATCGGTGTGGCTTGGAGCCCCTAGTGTGGTCCGGTGCGGCTGTACGTATGTCCATGATAGTGAATGAAAAATAAATACTGAGAATGTAAAGCAGAGATGAACACGCAGATTTACGTGGTTCGTCATATTGCCTACATCTATAAGGCGTTTGAGGAGGAGATATCCACTATAATATGCTTGTTTTATAGTCTCTTATAGCATCTCATTTATCACTGTATAATAGAGATCTTGAATATATTTGCTGGAGAAGATGCTCTTGATGGAGCCCCTTTCGAGAGGTTGAAGAAGCTGAAGAAGAAGTCGAAGTACCCTCTGGAGTCATTTGGCCGTTTCATTTTATTCAACCCCTCTTTCCGTGTGCCCCTAGGGAGTGGTGAGGATTGGTCGCCTTTCCCTTGCATGTCTGACATATTCCTTTCATTTCCTCTTTTTCCTTCTTTGCATGTCTGACATCTTCATTTTCTTTCCGCAATTTTCCTTCTCGTCTTATCCTTTCCTAGTTTTTCTTTTTACATCCTCCCTCTCATTGTCTCCCTTTGCTCTCTCTCTCTCTCTTTCTCTCACCTAGTGGTGGCCTTTAGGTGAGCTGGACCTGATCTTGGGCTTGAGTATTTTATCCATTTTAGTTGCCCGTGATTCTTGAGGTCAATTAGCTTTGAAAGAAGGCCTTGAGAATTTTCAAGATAAAATATACGACAGAGACAACACGCAATGATCTATGAAAAAAGAAGTTTCAGAAATGGGTCCCCGGCTCTCCATTCTGCTTGCATTGAAAACTAAATTCCTCAGAGGGCAAAATTAGGCAGGAGGTGTGCTCGACTACGTCAGGTGAGAGTGCGAAGCTCAGATGTAGTAGGAGGTGTACTCGACTGCGTAAGATGCGAGTGCGGAGCTCGAATGTGGCGAGAGGTGTACTTGACCGCAAAAGATATGAGCGCGGAGCTCAGATGTGGCAGAAGGTGTACTTGACCATGAAAGATGCGAGCGTGGAGCTCAGATGTGGTAGGAGGTAGACTTGACCCCGTAAGATGAGAGTACGAAACTCGACTGTGGCAGGAGGTGTACTCGACCACGTGAATGGCGAGCGCGAAGCATGGCTACAACGGGAAGTGTACTCGACAGCGTGAATGGCGAGAGCTAAGCACGACTGCGGTGGGAGGTGTACTCGACCGCATAAGTGGAGAACACATAGCTCAACTATGGCGGGACATGTACTCGACCGCGTAAATAGGTATTCATCCGATGTTTTTGTTTTCGATGGTGTTGGTGAGATTTTTCTTTTCCATCATGAACCGCTGTTGATGTTTCCATTTTATTGTTAGTGATGGAGTTTTGTATGTGGTAACTCATGCCAAGTGATCAGGGAGCCCATCCCCTAGATCCACCTTAGGTGGTTGTCGAGCCCGTCTACTCGTTCTTGAAGGTATCCTGCGCAAGGCAGTTGTGGAGTTCAGAGGCTCATTAACTCAGAAGGCTCGTTCCCGAAGGAGTCCCACTGGCAGCGGTTATGGCACGAGTGCATACACCCGGTGTTTGTCGCTTGAGATGTCATCCCGTGGTTCTTCTCGTCTTCTCTCGTAGATTGAGGGAAGGGATGAAGCAAGCCCATGGAGACACAGTACTCGACTCCCCTAGTCTTCTCATCGACCTCGTAGACTGAGGGAAGGGATGAGGCAAACCCATAGAGATATGGTGCTCGACTCCCCTGGTCTTCTCATCGACCTTGTAGACTAAGGGAATGGATGAGGCAAGCCTATGGAGACATGGTGCTTGGCTCCCCTGGTCTTTTAGTCACCGGAAGTTCGGGAGTCGGTGTGAATAGTTAGGGTGCTTGACCAAGTAACGGAAGTCAAATTTGTTAGCACAAACAATTTTCAATCACAAGTGTGAGGTTTGCCCACCTAAATTGTCCCATCGGAGCATGAAAGATGTCTTGGCAGGAGGTCCATGGTACCCACATGCACGTTAATGCCAAGAAATCATTTCTGATGAAGATACACTAGGACATCCGAGTAGTGCCTGAGCGGGGCTGCGTAGATGGTGTTTCGAGCTATGAGAATCAATCTTTTTAGTAAAAATTGAATTCACATAAATTTACAGATAGACAAACCAGTGCATTTTAGTCGTTGCATGCAAATTTTGCTCCACTGAAATTGTTTGTTGATCGCTACTTTTCTTCCTCCTTGGCCTCTCTTTCCTTTCAAGCCTTTCTCTCTCTCTCTCTCTCTCTCTATATATATATATATATATTATATTTTTGGGCAGCCCATAGTGGAGGAAGCGGTTACCAGAGTGAGAGGTGGCCGCTGTTGAGTTGCCAGGATGTTGGCTGAGTGCATGGCCGTTTGTTAGCTAGCGAGCAGTGACTAGGATGTGCACTAGCCGAGGAGTCTAGGGCTAAGGAGATGCATGGCCGACCAATTTGCATGGCTGAGTCTGGGTGAGGAGTTTGCATGGTCGAGGAGTACACCACGAGTGAGGAGTCTAGTGGCAAAGGGCACACCACGGGTGAGGAGTCCAGTGCCAGGGGGAGGGGGGGGACTAGGGCATGGGGCATGTGGGGAGGTTTTGTTAGATCTCTAGCTGTGGATGAGGTGCCCAGTGGCTAAGAAGTTCGCCCCGTGGGCGAGGAGGATATGCCTAGTGGTCGAGGAGCTCACAAGATGGTTGGGGAGGCCGTGACAATGTTGTCCGAGCAATGCACGAAAACACATGGCCGGTGGGAGAGGTCTTGTCGGCATTCTCTGTCACTAAGAGGCAGTACCCCAACGACCTTAATAGCACATCAACGGTTGGTGGGTCGTTGTCATCTAGTCACTACGAGTCTTAGCACAGTTGGTGTCCTGGAGGTTGGTGCTCCAGTGTTCATTGTCGTTCAGGAAGGGAGGCTCCTAACTAGAGACAAAAACTGCCGGCGACAATAGTGGTGGTCGCCGATAGTTGAATTAGGCCATCCGCGGGGCTGGCGGGGAGTTCTAGCCACTGCATTACTGTGCATGTGTTGCCCGCGGTGAGGCCGCTGCTGGTCGAGGGTGGTCAGAGACCACCTCAATGGAGGTAGAAGATGCCGGCAGGTCACTAGGTGGCTGCCAGATGCCTTGTCGTGCCATGGCGGGGCTCGGCCGTAAGCTTCAACGTGCATGGGTGCATGATTGCAAGTCACCGTGTGCCCACCATGGTGGTCGTAGACTACCTCTGGGTTGGTAAAAGCTGTTGGCGATCCAAGTGGCGAATGTTGGCGGAGACAAAAGGTAGAGGCACACAACATTTTGCCATAAGCTTTTCGGGTGCCCGCTATGTGCACCAAGAGTGCTGCCGCGAGCCACCCCATGCCCGTTGTGCGGTTGGGCACACCAGTGACACCCTGGCAGGGACAAAGGATGTCGACGGTCTAACTGGTGGCTGCTGGCATCCTTGCCATGTCACGTTTGGACTGGGTCGAGGAGACCTCGGCCATGTGCGGTCATGTGCAATTGGATGGCGCAGAGGGGTCTCTATCGAAGGAAGTGGTCGGAGAAGGTCTTCGAGGAGTCAGACGACGCCGACGATTAGTTCGGTGATCGCCGGCGCAACCCCTGGCTATACCATGGTAGAGCCGTGGTTCTCTCGGGGGCACAACCTACCCCATGGTGTTCTCATGCATGGCATTGTGCGTGCCATGCATGGTTGGACGTGCACTGTGCACTTAAGTGCCCAGTGTATTTTCATGCACAGTATTTGTACTTTGCACTTGAGTGCTCAGTACACTCAAAGAATAAGGAGTAGTAAACACTCACAAGTGGCCAGGGAGTTTGGGCTCCCTGCTTTATACACTAGGTGTATGAAAAGCATTTAAATGCAATGCGCTTAACCGACTTGGTGAGGGAAAATTTACTTGCCACTGCAATAGTGTTTTTCGTAAAATAAAATCTAAAAGGTTGAAAACACTTATCTGTGAAAACTTCATATGCTAGTTCAATGATTTTAGCACGCCGGAAAATCATTCTTCTCCCACCTCTAGTGTAGAAAATTAATTGATCCCACAGATGGCGCTAACTGTTAATTTCAAAAATCGCACAACAGGCCGGAATGAGAGAAAAAGTCATTCCCGGCCCACTATGATGATTTAGGCCTCGATCAATGTGGTTTAAAGCCCCGACATGGTCCGGTGCAAATGTGCTTATGTCCATCGCAATGAATGGAAAATAAATACTGAGAATATAAAAAAGAGATAAACACACAGATTTATGTGGTTCGGCATATTGCCTATGTCCACGGGGCATTTGTGGAGGAGAAATCCACTATGATATGCTTGTTTTACAGTCTCTCATAGCCTCTCATTTCTTACTGTGATTTTGAATATATTTTTTGGAGAATATGCTTTCACTAGAGCCCCTTTCGAGAGGTTGAAGAAGTTGAAGAAAAAGTCGAAGTCCCCTTTAGAGTTGTTTGGCCGTTTCTTTTTATCTGACCCCTATTTTAGCTTGCCTATCGGGAGTGGTAAGGATTGCTGCCTTTTCCTCACGTGTCTGACATCTTCCTTTCATTTTTGCTTTTTCCTTCTTTGCATGTCTGACATCTTCATTTCCTTTCTGCTATTTTCCTTCCCCTTTTATCCTTTCCTAGCTTTTCTTCTGACATCCTCCCTTTTATTGTCCCCTCATTATCTCCCTTTACTCTCTCTCTCTCTCTCTCTCTCTCTCTCTCTCTCTCTGTGTTGTCTCCTAGTGTGGTCTTTAGGTGGGCTGGGCTTGGTCTTGGACTTGAATATTTTATCCCCTTCATATCTAATCCAGTAAAAGCAACTTCATCATCACCTACCGAAAGATGTATACTTTGTTATTAGAAGGATCAAAGCAATGATACCCTTTGTGCTTTGAGCTGTAAGCAAGAAATAAACAAGATTTTGAACGGCAAGTCAATTTATGAAGTGTATAGGGTCGAAGGAAAGGATAGCAGCGGCAACCAAAACTTTCGAAAAGAGAATAACCTACAGCTTTGGTATGAAGTCTTTTGAAGGGATTGGTATTGTGGAGGATAGGCTTAGGGCCTATTTAAGGTTGCGTTAGGATTCTTAAAAAGTGCTTAAATAACTTTAAAATTTCTTTAATAGAAACATTAGGCTGTTTGGATGTCACATATTAAAATACTTTTTAATCTCAAATAAGCTAAAAATTAAATTTGAGGAAAAGCATCATTTTGATACTTTTATGATATTTTTCCTCAAACGTGTTTTTCCGGATGATGTGGAAGGTAATTCAAATTTTAAAAAGATTGTCAATGGGCAAAAATACCGATACAACTTTCAGATAATTACAACTTTCAAAGATATGATCACAAATTTTAAAAAATCAAATAATCGTCATTTCTACTTCAGGAATCACTTTTTTAATTTGTTTCCAAACAAATATAACATGTTTGAAAGTGTTTTAAACATATTGTTACCAAACAATAAATAAATTTTTTATATTAAAACTTACTACTTAAGCTCTAAGTTATAAGCCCTAAAGATATAGTATATGTTTGGAGTTGTGATGGAAAATATTGCTTTAACTTAAGGCTTATAGCTTAGAGCTTAACGTAATAAGCTCTACTACTAAAAAGCTATTTACTGTTTGGGATTCATATGTCTAAAGCACTTTCAAACATATTAGATTTGTTTGAAAACAAATTAAAAAATCACTTTTTGAGTTAGCAATGACATAAAAGGGCATATCTTTGATAGAAATCAAATCTTATAATCAAATAACAATGAAAATAGGCTAACAGATCTTTCAGTAATAAAATCAAAATGCTCAACAAGAAATGGTTAATAGAAATCTGTTCATACTTTTCAGCTAACTATTTTGATCAAAATGCCTAACAAAAAATGGGTAGCTAACTCGTAAGTTTTTATAACTATGCAGACTTCTAAAGGGAGGAGGTAACCTATAAATAGCTAACCCATAAGTAACTAACCCATTGATCTGGAGACTTCGAGGAGTAGATCGCATTGAGAAAGACATCTGAAGGAAGGAGGAGATCAGAAGAGAGGAGGAGATTGCTTTGACTCAGCAGACTTATGAAGAGAATAGGATACGTGAAGTCAGAAAAATATTGATGGGCAAAGCTATCATTATGTTAAAACGATGAGGTTCATTTTGTCCATTAATAGCACGTTAAAATAAGGACTGTTGATGTTGTGTTTTGCAGCTTGAGCAACTCCGCTATGGGCGATCCGTTCGTGTGAATATAGGGAAATGAGGGCTCGGGGTGGTGAAGGAGACCTCTGATGCCTAAATTAGTTGGGATTCTCAGTCTATGATTTAAGGGAGCTCAAATGAAAGAAGTACTTAGAGAGTTTTATGCCCCTGCCGGGGGGGGGGTATATATCTGGTAGGGGTGGTCCTCTGGCAAGCTGATCGTGGTGATGTTGCTCTGTACTCAAGTTGTGCCATCTTCCAATGTTCTGCCATGCGACAGGCCATTCATGCTTGATCGTGGTGACCGCTGACAGTTCAAGATTCATGTATGGCATGTCCATCTCCGTCTTTCATTAAATAAGGTGTGGCCTCGGTCTGGCGCACCCACCTTCCAGGTCTGTCTAGCCATCGGTGCCCAGGGACTAGGGTTCTCCCTGACCCTGTGCATATGGGTTGTCGGCCAATAGAGGTGTTAGGCCTTCTGACTCAGGTCCATGTCTTGAGTGTGCTACTTTGCTGCTTCTTTCTGGGCTTCTTGGGCTAACCTCGCCCTTCTTGGCTCGACCCGACATATCCTATTCTTTCATACTGATTCTGCTGGACTGTCCTTAGACCCATCAATGCCTCGTGGGCTATGCCCATGTGGTTTGGCCTGACACTGAGAACAACCTCCACCACAGGGACCACTTTCTCTGAAGTGCGTCTGACAAAAAGCATCATTTTGTTGAAACAAGGTTTTTCTGCTTTTTCTTGGTTTAAAAGTACTTTGATGTAAAACTACCAATCTGGCAAATTTTGTCACTCAAGTACTTTAGACTTTCTTATCACACTTTTTAGGCCTCCCACCGCAATCCTAAACAGGCCCATAAGCTATATTTCTCACTGCAATCTCAAACATGCACTTAGGCAAGTGATTAGTAAGTTAAATTGATGTGACAAAGGCATCATCAACTCAAAACCTTAAAGGTAGCCTAGATTGAGCAAGAAGGGTAAGGCCAGTTTCGAGAATATAACGCAATTTTCTTTTGGCAACACTATTCTGCTACGATATATAAGGAAATGATTTCTTGTGCATAATGCCATGTTAAGTGAGAAAGTGCTAAAATTGGTTAGATGTGTACTCCCTTCACCATCAGTTTGAATATGCTTGGTCTTAGTGGTGAATGCATTTTCAGTTAGGCATTTAAGTTTGACAAGACTTTCATTGATGTGTAAGAGGAAATTCCACGTGAAATGAGAAAAGTCATTAATGAAAATGACATAGTAATGGCAACCATTAATAGAGGGGATTGGTACTGTTAAGACTTCTGAGTGTATGAGGTCTAAAGGATGTAGAGATATGCAAGAAGAGTGAGGCAAAAGGGTGTTTCTTGCTTTTACCAAGTTGGCATAATTCACATAGTATTTTTCCTTTTATTATGACTCAAGAGAGGCAAAGAATGCATCTTTATTACAGATTGAAGATAACATTTGAAGCATATATGCACTTAGAAAGAGAAGTTCTAATGCCTTGCAAAGCAATAGAAGAGGAGATACCTTTTTTTGTTTTAAGAGAAGTTGTCATATATGCACTCGATATAAACCATTCTTACTCTTGCCCTCCAAGAGCAAGGTTTCCGTTTGCATGTCCTTCACAAGAAAGTAGTTGGTAGCTAGAACAAAACAACAATTGTTATCTTCATAGAATTATTGTTTGGACAATAATTATTAGAAGTAGATGGTCAATGAAGAATATCTTTCAATTTGAACTGAAAATTGGAGGCTGTAAAGAGATATGAACCAATGTTTGCTATGGGAAGACCTTCACCGTTGCTAGCAGCCACAAAGTCTGCACCATGGAAGGGATTCTTGTCATCCAAATTGCTTGCAACAAGGGTGACATGACTATTAGTCCCATTGTCATCATACTAGGCGGGGCCATCATGAGCAATATTAGATTGAGCAACCATTGCTGCCAATTGTGTCGGTAGATGTCTACCTTGAAAAGCATAGTCCATGCGATGAAACAATCAAGAGCTTGATAGTTTTTCCTCCCAAAAATCTTGCAAAGGTGTTTGATGAGTAGTTGGAAGCATTTGTGGGAGGCTTTTTCTACTAGGCTAGGCGTGGCAAAACTTGTGCTGAGTTACTTGGGGCTTGGGATAAAATTGCAAGTGACCAGGCTTAAAAACAAACATGGCAAAATTATTAGATGGGACACTCTTTTGTTGATGTTCCAACAGAGTTTCGTGACTGAGTAATTCAGCCTGGAAGTCACCAAAAGTGAAGTTTTCGTCTCGGTTTGCAAAGAAAATGTCATGATAAAGGAATTGAAGGAAGAGTTTAAGCCACTGATAATGAAAGGTATAAGATCCTCATTATCAATGGGCTTGCCTACTGAGACCAATGCTCGGCAATTTGCAAATATTTGTAGTAGGACTTGAAGCCTTGGTGAACCATTTGTTATTGCCGCTTCAAATGGGTGATCTGGGAACTAGACTAAGATGTAAAATGACTCGCCAGAGATGACCAGACCTGTTTGAGAATGTTGAATCTATAAATGGTGGAGAGAACCTTCACAAAAAGAGTGGCATTAAGCCAACTAAGAAGGTCTTGGCCCTTCTCATTCTAGAGAATATATTCAGGATTAAGAATGTTAGTACGAACAAACTTGGATGGGCAGGTTTTGAAACCATCCACGATGCCAAAGAGTCATTGCTATGAAGGATCGGAAGGAATTGTGACAGCCCAAGTAGGTAGTTATTATCATCAAGTTTGAAGGAGATGAGTTGGTGATTTTTGGGAAGGAAAAAGGAGTGGAAGACATGGCAAAGTGTAAATGTAAAAGTTTGGTTAGGACTAGGTGCCTAAGTTAATAAGGTTGTATAGAATTAAGTGATTAAAATGATAGAGTCTATCCTATCATTAAGTTGGTAATTTTGTATGAATGAAAATTATTTATTAACTTTATCTATAACAATATTAAGTTTATCTAGGAGGTATTAGAGGTTGTTTAGATAAGTCATAAGTGAGAAAATCGAGTCCAAAGGAATCTGTACTTATCCAGAGAAGAGGTTGATCTGAAATCTGTTACTGCAGTGAAGAGTTATCGTGAAATGTTAGCATTCTGTTAGGAGACAACTTCGCGACCGACAGCAGAGTCCTACTGCAGATCAAATTCTTACCAGACTCATTCTGTCAGTAGAGTCATACTGCAGATCAAACTTCTATCAGATTTGTTCCGTCAGCAAAATCCTATTGCAATTGGAATTGATTTTCATATTGTTTATTTAAGGGATCCTATTGGTTAGAAGCAGTAGAGATTCAGATCTCTGCATATTTTCTAGAGCACTTTCCAGTGCATATTGTGGTGAGAAAATTAATTAGAGAATTTTTATACTGTTTCTCTTAGAGAGTGGTACTTGAGTGTCTTGAGAATTTTCTCAGTGTTTTATCTCTCTTTTTGAGCGCGTACATACTCCATGTTGGAGAATTGATTGGTCGAGTTTTACCCATTGGAGTTCTAGGAAAAAAACAATGTTTGAAGATCATCAGAGGTTATGGTTGCTATTGCAGTAGAAGACAAATAAGTCATTTGTCTGGTCAAGTAAGAGTGTCAATTAACAAAGGTTTTGTAATTGAACTTTACTTGTAATTGATTTTCAAATAATAAAATTGATTTTTCTGGGTTTGGCTGCTCTGTAGGATTTTACCTTTAAAGAGTTTTTTAAAGGGTTTCCATTCGATACCAATCTTGGTGTTACGCATTTCGTTTATTTTATATTATTGCTTAGTTAATAAATTAATTGCATGATCGACGACTAACCAATTTGTTGAGTGAATTGATAGATATTTCCGCTGCGTTACAGATGTACTTGGGTAATTTCATAAAGGAATGAGTGGTAGAGGAAGGAGTGGTGGGGTTGAGGGCGATATAGTTAGAAACAGTTGCAACCATGGAGAAGGGGCGGTAGCCTTAGGAGATGTTTGAGGAATGAGATGAGATAAAATTTTGTGAATAGTAGTAACATGGTTTGTGAATACCTGTGAGATAATTTAAGTTAGGCCTTGTTTGGTCACACAGTTTAGATGAGATGAGACATTTTGAATAGTAGTGAGATGAGATGAGATGATTTGTAAAAAAATTTGTGTTTGGATAATGAGATGAGATGAAATAGTTTTTTCTTTTTGAAATTTGATAAAGGTATGGGTCCAACCAATGACTAAAAATTATTTTATAATTATTGAGTAATAGTTATGAATATATTAATAAAAAACTAATATTTATAATTAATTAAAAAATATACCATAAATAAATTTATATCTCAAAATATATATTTTTTAATCGGAATTACTCTATATTCCAACCAAAAATTAAAATGGTGGGTTTTGGCAGAAGAGATAGGCGTGAACAGGGAGGAAGAACAATCTCGAAATGGGATGAGAAAAAAGGAAAAGTGCATTGTTTACATAACTTTTTACTGTTTATGTGAGTTTTGTACTGTTTATTTTATTGTTTATGTCAGTTTTGTACTGTTTGTTATACTGTTTATGTTAGTTTTTGTACTATTCACTTAACTTTTTACTGTTTATATCAGTTATTAATTTCAAAACGCCAATGAAGGCTAAAACGTAGAGATAAAATAAAAACATCACACTGGCCGTTTGGATACCCATATGAGACTTAATGTTTTATGGGAGTTAGAGAAATGAGAGAAAAAAATAAAATAAAAATATTATAAAGTTAAAATATTGTTAGAATATAATTTTTAATATTATTTTTAATTTGATATTTGAAAAATGTTGAATTATTTTTTATTTTTTGTTTGAAAGTTTGAAAAAATTGTAATGATTAGTTTGAAAAAAATTGTAATTATTAGTTTGAAAGTGTTTGTATTTAATTGATATTTAAGAAAGAAATGACTTGAGATGAAATGAGACGGAGTCGGATGAGATCGAAACTATTTCCAAACATCCCCTAATGGCCCTGGTACTAATAAAGAAAATGATTTTGGAAAGTTGGAGCAATTGTAGAGAATGAAAGTTTATTTCGTATATATTATTTTGAGAAATGATATCTGTAATCGTGAGTATGCAAGTGCCGTGCAGTCGTAAAAAAAATGAATAAATATGAAACTCACATAAAAATAAATTAATTTTTTAATGGTGAACCCTAATCTTTTTCAAAGTGACTGCATGGCATTTGCACATTTCATGACTGTATGTAGTATTACACTATTATTTTACACTCAATGCTAAGGCATATATATGAGACAAAAGTACATAAAGATTCCATGATTTATGGGATAACTAAATAAATGTAAACAGAGTATAGAAGGAAATGTAGTGCAGAAGGAAGCAAGCAATGTCACCTGAGGTGATTTCTACAACTGATTTGCTGATTGTGTGTTTACTCTATGCTGGAAATCCTTGCAAACTCCTGTTTGAATCTGTTTGGATATCGAAAGTATTTCATTTCATCTTGTCATTATAATATTTTTAATTTTTTCACACAAAATATAATAAATAATTCAATTTTTTTAAATCTTAAAATAATAATAATATTAAAAAATATTATTTTAATAATATTTTATTAAACTTTCAATTTTCATCTAAAACTATTTCATCTCATCTCAATATCCTAACCGCACCTAAATCGAGTTCCATGTCTAGAGTTGTTATGATCATAAAAGTTAAAAGATTTCTCAAATTAATATCTTAAAATTTTTAGGACTTATGGTTTGGTTGAATTTTAACGATTAGTATTGGAATAGAGAGTTTAAGTTACGTAGAGAAGAAATATAAACTAGCTAGCTTAAAATGTTTTAGTAGTACCAGCTTTTAAATGGTTGAATTAAAATGTTGTGGTGAGTCTTTTTAAGTGGGATTTCCAATATATGGAAAATTATATATATAAGATTTTCATCCTATTTTTATTTTATTAAAGTGACATTATTTATCAATATTTAAAATGAAAAATTAAATTCTCAAATCAATAAGTAGAATACACATAATAAAATATTTATATAATATAATTTAATAATTTAAAAATTAATATTTAAAATTTTAAATTAAATCTTACTATTTAAATAATATGAATAGTTTATTATACAGACTTACTTAAATAAAATAATTCATTTAAAAGTATCTCTTCAGACAAAAAAAAAAAAAAAAAAAATCATTTATATAAATTATATTATTTATTTATTTATTATATTTTTTTAACCTACTTAAATATTTTTTTATTTCAATATATTAATAGTGAATGAAATGATTATGATTCATGTTGACGTAAAATAATTGCCTATCAGTTCTCTTTTATCCTCCCCCACCCCGATGATCCGATCCTTCCCTTACCCTCCCCCTCATTTTTCTACCAGCGAGTCCCAGACCCCCCCTCTCTGCCGCCAAGCCGCTGCTCGCTATCGACTCCGACGTCTCCGGTCGCCGCTCACCGACAGGTTGAGCTGTTCTTGGAGATCGTTTTGAGCACACTGAAGCAATGTGGAAGAACGTGTTGGTTCTGGGTCTTACTCTTTTAGTTCTATTTGGAGGTTTCTCATTAGTTTATACTACTACTGCAAGTGGGGGAGGTTAAATTCCGTGAGTGTTTATGAAATGGTCGTGATCACTCAAAGCATTGAAAGCAACGACCAAAACAGGTATAGATATCCGGAAGCAGCTACACTTTCTTTGTTATATGTTCTGGGTTGTTGTCTTAATGGAGGGGTTCATGGAGATGTATTCTGAAATTGTGCGCTCTGGGACTTGTGTGTGCAGCGATTTCGGACAGTCCGATAATGAAGTTTGAGGGTGCGTATACTGTGGAGACGGACGGCGTCCGGCGACGTAGGCGTTAAGATAAATGGGGGGTCTAAGAATTATCTTGATCCTATTTATAGTCTTTGGTTACCAATACTGCAACACTCAACAGTTATTTAGATCCTCTCGAGATCCTAGAATAGAGTGAGCATCATTATTAGTTATACTCTTTCGTTATCAGTACCTCAACACTCAATAGCTCAGTTAGATCCTCTCGAAATTCTTAGAGGTAGAGCCCTGATGGCTGCTGGGTTTTGAGAAGTAGAAATTAATATTTGGAGTTTGGAACAAATATATGCTGCAAGTTAGACATTTGGATGGGATGGGTACGTATCTTCTCTCTCTCTTTTCTTTGAGCAATATTAGTTAGAGTTTTTGAAACATTATGGCAGATGTTGGAAATAATCCCATTCCCAAGTTGGAGATTGGATTTCTCATGAAAATTGGAATGGCCTTGAGGAAATTTTGTGCAGTATTTAAGATTTTGAATTGAGTATTACATACTTCCTCTTGTGAATTGCAAAACTACAAATGAGAATTCCATTATATTATTTTTTGATAAGTAACATTCCATTATAATTTACTGTTCACAAAACCACACCAGCAGAAAGTGGGAATTGTTCAAATTCCTTCATTGTGTTCTTTTCGATTGAGCACGATCAGGTAAGAGATCCCTGGTGATATCTTCGATGAGCCCACTGAAAACATGCTTTTCCACATCCCTGATAACATCGCCCTTTTCTAGCAAAGCGAACACCATGTCATTCCATCCCACGTCCCACATACAATTCACGTCAGGATCACCATTGTGGACGTCGATCTCAAGCATTTTAGGTAAATAATCTTCGATGTCAGCTTTGGGGTTCCCATTCCTTCCATATAATTTCAACGTCTCACAATCCTTATGCAACTGCTTGATCAAACCCTCCAAAGATTTTACTTTTGTGGCATGGATTGATAACTTCATGCAAGGATTAACGGTGAGCTCTTGTCGTCTTCCTTTGCGTCTCATTAATTCATACCCGCAATCTAATATGAGCTTGCTATCTTCGTCTTGATAGTCGTGAGTGCCACTTGCATGAAGAACATCAAAAGGAATGTTTAGCTTGAAAAGTGCCTCTGCTGTGTTGAGGAATAGTTCACTTGTTATCAGTATCTGCTTTAGGAAGTTTTCACTTTCTGTTAATGGCTCATGCATTCCTGATTTGGGAACTTTATGGTGATCTAGTAGTGAGGCGTAAGAGATGTCTCTGCTCTCTCCAATGGTTCCTGCAACATATAACACTAACTCTAAGTAGGAAACTCATCATTTTCTTTTCATGAATGCATGATGTGATGGTAGTTTATACACATTATGTATCTTGTTCCTGTTATTGTTTAAAGTAAGGATGTATAATGATTTTAGAAGTTGGCATGGCTTGAATATTATAGTATTATGTATGCTTTATGTGCTTATGCAATGGAAACTGTGTTTTTCTTTTCTATTTGTGGAGTGGAGTAAGGCGTTCCAGAAACATAATGATTGATGTTGCTCTGAGCTGATCTCTTGTTAAACCTTAACAAGGAAATTAGAAAGATTTGGTGGCTCTACATTGCAAAATTGTGCTGGAGAATGAACAAGAAATTATTAAAATGGGGAGAGGCGATCAACATTATGCTAACTATTTACTTTGCTCTGGGTGGATATGAAGGGCAAAGATTTCTACTTCTTGAAGGGCGATGCTTAATTAAAGTGTAAGATTTCACTTACCAGAAATTGAATTTGTTGTAAATTTGCAACCCTTGAGTCCATCTCCATCAAAAGCAGGCGCACGATCTTCCTGATCATAACTAATTTTTGAGAGCATGTTTTGACTCTGCATAAGACTCAATGAAACTTATGTGAGCTCGCTACTGAATTTCACAGGGGATGGCAAAGAAGTAGGTTGTAGTTTGAATAATAGATACATGTGTGGTTTACATGAAATTGAAGTTTGAGAACTTAATCATGTATTAACACTTACGCTTCCTTTTGGAGGTAGAACTGGTTCTTCTAGGCTTTGGCATCCATCTTCTGGAGGGCTGTACAATGGGAAAGCTTTTTCAGCTTCTTTCATTAGTTGTGCCACATTCAATGGTTGGATGCTTGATGCTGATTTGTTGGATTTGACAATATGTGATTCTGCTTCTTTAGACATGTTGGCTCTAACTTGTTCAACTCCTATATAATCACTGAATTTGTCATTCCTTCTTGGTTTCACTTCTTGCAAAATGGAGCTCTGATGTTTTGATGACCTTACAAAGTTTTGTAGTGTTCCATTTCTCCGGGTTGCTACTTCATCAATCTTTCTTGGGGTCTCACTTTTATGTGCTTTGGTATTTTTTTCCTTCTGTGTGGCTGGTACGTAAACAGGTTTTCCCTCCATAAATGGTGGAATGCGAGCTTTTTCCCTTACCAGTTGAGATTCTGGATCTGTTGGAGAAAACTTCTTTTCTGAGTTCCTATTCTCTAAAGCTTTCATGTGGAAGTTTAAGTCAGGAGAACTTTCTTCGGCAACCAGATCTTCACGGTGCCTGCCATTTGGAAATCCTTCGGACTGCGCCGCATGAATAGCTTCTGTAGAGCCTTTCTTACTTGATGTGGCCTGGTTCAT
This sequence comes from Juglans microcarpa x Juglans regia, assembly GCF_004785595.1. Lineage (NCBI taxonomy): Eukaryota > Viridiplantae > Streptophyta > Magnoliopsida > Fagales > Juglandaceae > Juglans > Juglans microcarpa x Juglans regia. The sequence continues at coordinate 12,610,346 of NC_054608.1, forward strand.
ATGTTGGTGTTTCTTTTGCAAATTTGTCACATCAGACGGGGGTTTTGCTGAAGTCTTAAATATCAGTCCTCTTCCTCTTTGTTTACTCATCTGCAATTTTTGGTTTGTACTCTGCTGTTCTCTCTCTTCTCCCTGATTCTTTTCTCCTTGTTGCTCTGGTTTCTGGAGAATATACGATTGTTGTAATCCGGGACTGTTCTGAGACTTTTCTTGGTTGTTTGAGAGAAGAAGCTTGTTCACATATCTCTTTTCTGGTTGAAGCGTGGATTCTTTGTACCCTGTTTTTCCTTGCAGTATTACTGCAGCTTCTGATCTTTTAAGTGCCTGTGCTTCCATCTGCCGCATCTCTTGCCTTGAAACTGGTTCCTTGGTTTTGCCCATTCCTGTGCCTTTCTGTTCCCTGTTCTTTATGTCATCCTGTTTTCTCTCTTTGTCCTGAATATTCTTTTGACTTCGGGCATTCTGATTTAACTGGGCTATCTTGTTTTGCTGCTTTTCAGTTTTTAGGGTGGCCTTCTCTGAGCTTGTCCCTTGTTGAATTTGTTCCAAGTCTTTCTGCAGTGAGTTCTCATTATGAATAATCGCCTCAATGCTGGAATTTCGTGTAGGCAGGTTTTTCCCTCCTCTAGACACAAAGGTTGGGTCCAGCATCGCATGATTCCTTTTAGCGTCCATCACTTTTTGTCTTTTGGGAGGTTCAAGATTAGTAGTATCTTTGGTCTTCAGTATTGCATTCTTCGTGTTTCCACGTGCCGTGTGCTGTAAGGGCACCCCTTCTGTTTTTTGCTTGGGATTCGAATCTGTTTTTCTGGTGATTTTTGTGTCTCCTTGATGTGGAATATCATCAAGCCCCATTAATTTTGCAATCACACTTGAAATCCTCCCCTTTTCTGGTTTGGATTGAGATGAACTTGAGTGATTCTTCTGTTGTGGGAATGCACTAAGAATCTTTATATCAGGGCCATAGCTAGCTGATTGCTTTTGAGAAGCAGATTTAAAAGTAATTAGTGCTTGACTTTCAAGGTTGTAGTTAGTAGCTTCTGTAGCGTAAGTCAGAGCTTTCAGCCTTTGCTTGACAGTATTCCTTTCGACTTCTTGGATGTTAGGAGAATGCCTTGAGGACTTGTCAAAGGAGAACCTTGGTCGGTCAAGCTGCTTCTGCTCAGCTACTCTGCTAATGTTGTCTTCATTGTCTTCATCCTCCTCCAGCAATACAATCCGATTTTTCCTGTTTGGGTTGACCATGTGTTCGGAAGCTGCTTGCAAGTTTACTAGCATCCGCAAAGACTCTTCCAAATCCATAGCCCCTTTTAACAGTTCCTTCCCAATTTCTATTGAATATCTATCAAAATTAAGGCCACCAGAGCAGGCTTTTAGAATCTGGTTTAGCTTCTGTGCCCCTTTCGATATTTCTTCAATATGGAGGTGAGAAAGAGTAGGGAAGCAATTACTGGAAGGCCTTTGTCTATCTGCATTGCTTCTCTCAATCTTGCCAATGTCTCTGGATCTCCTACCAATTTGGTGCAGAAAACCCAACATGGGATTATTGCCAGAGGCATCTGTTTGTAGAATTCTTCCATTCTCAATGGCAAAAGTGAGAGCCATGGACAGATTCCCTATTTGTTCTGAGCTCTGACCTCTTGCATAAGGAACAATCTGTTTTGAAGCTTCTTCAATGATGGAAAATCTATTGCTTCCACTAGATCTATTATGTATGTTTGTTGCTCTGGCACCATTCTGCAGAAAATCAACAATTGACTAAAGGAAGTTCCCGCTCTGCGACAATTATTACAAACAGATTGCACCGAAGTTAGGCATTATAACTTACAGTTTCAAGTGTTTTCATATCCCTGGATCCTTTATGGGTCTGCTTGGAGTAAGCATAAGCATCTGTACATACACAAGATAGAGTATAATTTTCAGCTTTGATTGATTAACTCAAGGTTCTATTGGCTAGCCAATGCTCGTATATTTGTGCAATCTAGTCCGATTATCCAGCCGTGTCTGAACTCTAAGCGGCATTGTGTTGATGACTATCGGCAATGGGGGGATCTCAACTGTAGAAAGTCTTTCTTTCTTTTTAGATTTTGGAGTTTCCCTAGTATTTTGTGTGTCTGTTGAAGGACTGATGTCTCCGTAGTGCACATGTGCATGCAATATACTGTTACACCCAGTTCTGTTTTGAAGAAAGAGAAGCAACCTCCCCTCTCCCCTCTTAGGGTGAAAAACTCTAATTCATAGGGTGAAAAACTCTAATTAATTATGGAGGGAGGAATCAGAGAAATTTTCATCCTATGGTCAATCGCTATGGATAATGCCCTTTCTCCACTATCTTCAATTCATTAAGTTGAAACATCTACTTTGTTTTCAAATATTAGCATCCAGTTAGTTAAATAGTCAGGATACTTTGATATTTAAACATCTCCACTATTTTCACACAATTTTATCAAAATTCTTGTTAATTGAAGCTAAGAATAAAAGTTTTTTGCACATGGGTACATGGTTTAACTTAATGGTATCCAATGGATGACTAGTCTGTATAATTTTATATTTCTTGTCTATAATTCTTTCAATCAGAATCATCTGAAAGAAAAAGAACTACTTCTTGTGGCCGGTAAATAATCTTTTATGGAACGTTTCATAAGTCATCGTGTATAGATGAGTAAAGTAAGTAGATATTGCTTTATCATTTTGTTTATTTCTTACTGAATCTGCAAGGTGCTTTATCTGATATTGATTTTTAGTTTCAAATGCTAGTTTAAACTTCTCATAAGCTACTGGTAAAACCTGCTCTTGTTATTGCTCTAGTTCATCAAATTATTAGCATCATACTTCATAAAGAATGTAAGAACTTTGTTCACAACTTCAGAAAGAAGACAGTACTTTGAAGATTGTGTTTCATTTTCTTTGCTTGCTTGAAGCAATTTAAATGCCTAAACTTGCCTGGACATAAAGATTATGTCTAAATGCAAACACTATACATACCTATAGCCTTTGGTTTTGAACGATTTGAGCTTTGAGATGTGGCTATTCGTTCCTTGCGTAGCCGGAGATCATCCAGCAGCTTCTGTGCAAAATCCGATCTCTTCGCCATATTGCTCTTGCAATTGGATGTCTCAGTGCAGCACACTTTTGGCAGCAAAAATAAAAGAATGTATGTACATTGCAGGCTATTTGTTTTGCAGAAAAGGGGAGGAATGTTGTGTTTCTTTGGTTTTTTTAGTTGGAAGGACTCTTTCAGAGTTGGGTGGTGGGAGGGGAAGTCCAGTCCAAAGCCAATCCAAGAGCACTTTGAAAATCTATCCTGAAAGGTTGACGTGAACGTTAGATCTCTCTCTCTCACATCTGGGTGTCCTTGCTTGTATTATAATCCAAGCAATGGCAGAGGTGCCAAAGGGCTTATATTCCAAGCTTCTTTGTGAGCAACTTTGTTCTTTGTTCTTTTCTATATTTTATGAACGTACTCATCACTATTTGCTATTTTCCTGAAAGGTATGCACATTTGTTGCCGCACAACTACATACTTGATGATGATTCTGAGGAGAATTAGAAATGTAGTTTGTTGGAAAGAAATCTAAGGTCGTTGTAAATTGGCATACATCGATGAAGTTGGGATGTATAATTTGGAGTTGGTGGAATGTCTTCCAAAGTTCCTGTCAGGAAATTCATCATACGACTTGTGGACTTTGTGAGAGAGAGAGAGAGAGAGAGAGAGAGAGAGAGAGAGCTTCTTTGCGTGAATGAATCAATTTGTATAAATTCTAGAAACTTTACTGTCCAGTGGCCTCCAGTTAAAAAAATAAAATAACAAGGATTGCCTAGATGATAGAGCTTTTATTATGGTTAAGTCGTCGATACATAAATATTCTTAACTCATTTTATCATTATAATTTTTTTAAATTCTCATATAAAATATATTAAATAATTTAATTTTTTTTAAATTTTAAAACAATAATATTATTAAAAAATAATATTTTGTTTAATTTATCTAAAATTATTTTATCTTACTATCCAAACGAATCCTAAATTTGTTTGCAAGCCTATTTATGGACCCTCTAAATTATTATTGGTGTAAAAGCTTAAACTTTATAGATTAGTTTTCATGAAAGAAGTATTCATGTTTGGATAGTACCGGCCACCCGTGAGCGTACCCTAATGCATTTTAAAAAACAATTTTTTTTTAATTTTTTTAATATTTTTTTAATATTCTTAACCATTAAGAAAAAAAATTAAAAAAATATTCTATTTTACTAATAGCCACTTCCTTAATTATTAAATAAAAAAAAATTAAAATACTCAAATAATAAATTTAAACAATAACTTTGAGAGACTTCTATAGCATTTTTCATTCGTGTTTTGATACTTTTTGTTAATATAATAAGTCTCACAGTAATTGAGCAATCTAGGACAATCTTCTCTTGACCGATCTGATCTGACCTGACCTTCACTTCCCTTCAAGAAGGAACTTTCTTTTAGAAATAGAAACTATCTTCTTCTCAAGAGCACCTTGAATTCAATCTAAGCTTATAAATACTATAATTTATCTATTTAAACTAGATAACATAGAGCGAGAGATACATGAATACCTGAAAATAAATGATATTTATAGTTATAGAATGTAAAAGCACTGAGCATTCTTTTTGAAAAAAATGAATAAATATAAAATTTATATAAAAAATTAATTTTGTAATGATGAATTTTACTTTTTTTATAAGAAGTGTGCGAGCTTATATAATCTATAATTGTTTCTAATATTACTGGATTATATATCTCCTAAATTCATGTATCTTTGTTTTATTTTAGATTGCTGAATGTGGATAAAATCTGAATCTTAATCCCAAAAAAAAAAAAAAAAGTAATCCTGAAAATGTACGTTGGATACCATTATGTAACTCATCTTACCAGGCAGGTGTTGTCTGAGTGAGCACCAACTCTCTTCAATGATCATGTACTGTTAATTATAGATTACAAATCATGAGGATTTCAACCTTTTCAAGTACATTAAAGACATCTGTATTAAAGTTTTAGAATTTTCATTCATCAAGTGTTGAGTGTTCATTGATTATCCATTGTTTCAAGTACGAACAGATAGAATTTTGGATAATTAGGTCTAACATTATTTTCAAATGAGTCATCACGACATGACAGATATTATATATATATACATATATATATATTAACTGTTTATAATTAGGGGAATAGTTCGTGCGCCTTTTTGCAATGTTTTCCAACCTTCGACTACCACACGCGTGAACAGCCTTGTTTGAATATTGAGTTAAGATAAATTAAATTTTTTATAAATAATAATAAATTAAAATAATAGAGTGAATTTTATAGAATCTATCTAATATGAGTTTAGATATGTTTAGATATTAAGATGAGTTTATATGTATTTATAGGAAGTTAAAAAAATTATGGATCTGCGTGTAAATAGGTGTTAAGTTGAAAAAAATTATAGGTCTTACATGTAAAGAGGTGTTAAGTTAAAAAAAATTGTGGGTCTCACGTGTAAAGAGGTTTTGAATTGATATGAGTTTAGTAATTTGAGAATTAAATATTTGGATGTCAAACTCAGTTTAAAATTAGACTGATCTTAATTCAGTTTAAATTCCAAACGGGACTCAGAGCATAAGGGGCATGATGACTTGATGTCATCTTCACCTTCCTTCGGCTTATCACCAGCAGTCTGCTTAGGGTTCCAGACTCAACGGTGGCAACTAAACACGAGGGTTGCGCTTATTGAGGGACTTAACCCAACATCTTACTACACGAGCTGACGACAGGCATGCACCACCTGCGTCCGCGTTCTCGAAGGCACCCCTTTCTTTCAAGAGGATTCGCGGCATATCAAGCCTCGGTAAGGTTCTTCGCTTTGCATCGAATTAAACCACATGCTCCACAGCTTGTGCGGGCCCCTGTCAATTCCTTTGAGTTTCATTCTTGCGAACGTACTCCCCAGGTAGGATACTTAACGCGTTAGCTACAACACTACACGGGTCGATACGTACAATGCCTAGTCTCCATCGAGGCTAGGACTACTGGGGTATCTAATCCCATTCGCTCTCCTAACTTTCGTCTCTCAGTGTCAGTGTCGGCCCAGCAGAGTGATTTCGCCGTTGGTGTTCTTTTCGATCTCTACTCATTTCACCGCTCTACCGGAAATTCCCTCTGCCCCTACCGTACTCTAGTTTGGTAGTTTCCACTGCCTGTCTAGGGATGAGCCCTGGGATTTGACGGCGGACTTAAAAAGCCACCTACAGACGTTTTATGCCCAATCATTTCGGATAACGCTTGCATCCTCTGTATTACTGAGGCTGCTGGCACAGAGTTATTCGATACTTATTCCCCAAATACTGTCATTGCTTCTTCTCCGGGAAAAGAAGTTCATGACCCGTAGGCCTTCTATCTCCAAGAGTATCTCAACTACTCTCAAACACTCTCACTACTATTATTTACTTTATTATTACTTTTTACCTACTTTTTCTACTATTCATTATTTTTCACCTACTTTTTATTACTATTCAATATTCTATTATTATTTATTATTATTTTTTTATTACTATTCACAAATATTCTTAATACTTTTTAAATATTCTCACTACCTAAACGTTAAACTCCTCACCTCCGAATCTTCTAGATCTCGATCTCACCGCCTAGTCCGTCGTTGTGTGTGGCCTATGCACGACTCCACCGCATGCAAGGGACCTGCCAGCTTGGGTCGTTTGGTTCTATCTATCTTTCTATGTTTTAGCTTTTCTTAATCAAGGATCTCAAAGAAAATGAAAATGGCGTAAATATCTTCGTCAACAATTCCGTAATAGACAATTGCAGTGCTTCCTTTGCGGATTTGGATCACAACTGTATTTAATAAATTCAGCAGTTAGATTTTACAAGCTTTATTATGGCTGTCCGTTCCTTGACTGAACAAGAGCTCGAGTCTAATTTATTGGTTTTATTGCTATTTACTTCTAGAGAAATGATAGTTACAGTCGTGAGTGCATAAGTATTATGTAATTATTTTGAAAAAAATAAATAAATACAGAGCACTCATAAAAAAATAATAATTTTTTAATAATAAACTTCATTCTTTTTCAAAACAACTATACAATACTTATGCACTATACGTTACATGCAGATTACTCTTATTTTTATTTGTAGTATTTGTATGCACTCCATAGAGTTTTGTCGAGGTCTCTCACCCTCATTTCTTGTATTATCTTTTTTAATTTTACTATGGAAAAAAAAGGCAATAACTAAAATAAACCAACAAAAAGTAAAAATAAATGATTGGCATTATCCTTTTACTCGCAGTAGCCTCATCGTTACATAGAGCATCAAGTTTGGCAACCAAATTTCAATCAATCAATAAAGATTATTTTGAAATTTTCTTCCCCATCTCATCACTCACTATGGTTACATAATAAATATGTACATGTGTAATTTTCTCATTGGTTGTAGTTTTGTACAGATACATACATAAGACCTCATTTGTTTTCACAAATAAGATGAGAAGAATTGAGATTAAAGTTAAAAATTAAATAAAATATTATTAGAATATATTTTTTTAATAATATTTTTGTTTTAAGATTTAAAAAAATTGTAATAATTAGATGAGATGAGTTAAGAGAAGTTGTAAAAAGAAACGAGACTTGTTCCATGGTTAGTCATTGTAAATGATTAAAGAAGAATAGGAAGTAGTGGTTTCTCTCTTATGTTGTATGGTATCAGAATGAATACCTTAAGAGGGTCCATTACAATGACTTCTCCTGCTTCCGTAATATGGATGATTTTGCCAACTAGGGGTGTTCATCCGAATTCTGATCCGGGAACCTGGATTTCAAATCCAGGCTGGAATCTGGATGGATCCGGGTTTTTGAAACCCGGAAATCCGGGTTTCGGGTTGTATTCAAATTATTATTTTCTTAAGTAAAAGTCTTTATTTTATTAAATTTTTTTTTTTTCTGAGAAGTTAAGTTCATGAAACGCATAATATTTGTGTTCTAAAAATATTAAATGCATGCAAAAGAAAAAATAAATCCAATATTCATCTATGCATGCATCACAATGCAATCCACTACATATTACACTATTGGTATTTATAAATTACATTACCAAACACAAAATTACAAGAAATGAGTTACAAAATCAACAACACGGTCTTTTCATAAGTGATTTAATCTCACACCAAAGAAGCTCCCCAAAGAAGCCTTTGATGACATTTCCCCAAAGAAGATCCCAGGGATGCCTATACCTTAGTGCCGATGACGTAATACCATCTAGTTCTGTGTTTTCAATTACATTCCTTATTTCATCAGGAACTTTTTCAAGCTTGCCTAACACAAATTTCTTTATTCTAACTGGGTTATCTTCTATCTCTTTATTTACAAGATAGATACATGTAAAAGAAAATTGTGACAATGCTAAGTGTAGATTCCAGTAGGGAAATATATGCATTACAGTTATCATGGAAACATGAATATTATTCATATGGAAATTGATGATTTTATGTATAAAGATTGCAACACCTCAAAATGGTCTTGAAATTAATGACGATACACCAGAATAATGTCAAGAAATGCATATATGATGATCTGTACCATGCAATTAATATTCATTGGTGATCAGTACTATACTAACTAGGTAGCTCATGTAGGACCGATCCACATGAATTCAAGCAATTATTGAATTGGTAAATTCATTTTTTCCTGCATCTACATGAATCGTTGTGAAATTTAAAGTCAATAATTTAGCATAACGAATATAAAAATACTTACTCTAGATTTTTTCAGCATGAATGGAAAGAGAGACTCACAACAGTCTCTATTGAAGATGAAGTTAGATGATCATCTAAAAAAATTAAAAATTGAGTTAGATATATAATAAACCGAGATAAATAGATATTAAAAAAATATTTCAAGTTTCAAACTTACCTTCAAAGTCCATTGATTATACGTATTCTTCTAACGCCCGGATGTCGACATGTTTAGTCCTTAACCAATTTTGAGTGCAAATGCGGACTTCGATAGTCTTTGGAGACAATGAACTCCTAAAAGGATCCAAGATGAGTCATCTAGTACTAAATACGGACTCTGAGGTAACAATGGAAATGAGGGTGGCTAACACATCACGTGCTTCCTCAGCAAGGATAGGTTAATTGATGGCATTAACTCTCTACCAATCCAAAACATCAAAACTGAGTGATTTTTGTGCACACACCTCCGATAGATCTAGTTCTAATCTAAACTCTATAAACCCTTGCTCCTGAAGATATTTTTCTAACATGATATCAAATTTAGTTGAGGTAGTAGTAGAAGTAGAAGTAGTGCTTGACCTCCCTTGAGCCACATTAGAACTCCCCTACTACCCACACGAAATTTGTTATACTGCTCAATCAAGCAGCTTAACAAGAGTTTAACCTTGACCTCTATTCTATCCGTCAACTTATCCCTTTTGCATTGTTTCAACCAAAATTTCATTACTATCGTTTTATATCGTGGATCAAGCACAAAAGCAACATATATCATCAAGTTGAACCTATTTGTTCTACACCAATACTTTTTATACTACTTTTCATATTTATACCCATAGTCCTAGTGATAATATCATGACTATTGCATATATTATTTAATGTATCTTCAATTGTGCAGAGTTCTTGGGAGTATACATTAGCCATCAGATACAAAGAACCAGAAATGTTCAATGTAACATAATAAAATATTTTCAGCAACTCTACAAAAATATATGTTTTTTTCCAATCATCAACAATGGGGTTCACGAATTCACTATCCACACACATACAATAGTGTTCAAAGGCTTGTTTGTGTTTTTAAGCGGTACTCAACATCAAATATGTGGAGTTCTATCTATAGAAACATCCAAACAAATCATCCTATTACTAATATTTTCCTTTAGTGCACAAGTCTTGAACTTGGCAAACCTTGATGGTGAAGACTTCATATATCTGACGGCATCTCTAATCCTTGTTACAAACTCATAAATATCTCTCAAACCGTCCATAACAATCAAATTCAATATATGGGTAGCACACTGCATGTGAAGAAACTCACCACCTAATATGGTACAATCACTATCCTTTATTCTCATCCTCGTGTAATAAACAACAATATCATTAAAAGAGGCGTTGTCAACTGTGATGGTCAAGATCTTATTAATCTCCCAATCATGCAACCCAAGTCTAAAACCCTCCGAATAGTTTCACCCCTATGGTTGGGAATTTGGCAAAACTTTATTATTTTTTTGTGCAATTTCTAGTTGCAATCAATAAAATGTGCAGTAATGCACATGTAGTTCATATTTTGTACTGATGTCCAGGTATCGGTGGTTAGTTAGATTCTCTGACCATCCAACAATTTTTTTAGTTGTATCTTCTCTTCATTATACAGTTTAATACAATCCATTTTTAAAGTGATTCGGGATAACAAAGTAAATCGAGGCTCTAAATCAGCCACAAACTTAACAAACCCTTTGTTCTCCACTAGCCCAAAAGGCAATTCACACCTAATGAAAAACTTAGCGATTGACATCCTAAATTTTTCTGCATCATAGTTCAGTAGATTTTGTGGGCTACACACTATTCCCTCCGCATCCCTCTTAACACTAGATGATTGACTTTTTTCAACTCCTTTAAATCTAAAAGAGGAAGCTTTACATGCATTCTGGAGGTGGTGTATTATAGATGAAGTGTCATTCTTGTAGTGGCAACTGTATAGCTCATCGCAATAATTGCACTGAGCTTTTGAGTTTTTATAGTATTCCCAAACTATCGATTGGTTACTAGGTGTTATTTTTATTGCTTGGGTAAAGGTGGGGATGGAATGGGGAGGCTGTTATGTATATGTGGATGAAAGGGTTGGAAGACTTCCATGCTCCTCCATATCCACTAGAATAGACGAGGAGTCACTACCAACTCCTTAGGTTGTACTGACATTACAACTCACATAATCTTCTCCTATTTGTTATTGAGTAATAAAAATCACTAAACACAATATAATAAATAATCAAACACTAATAATCAAACACTAATAAATAATCAAACACTAATAATAAGATATAACAAAATATAACAGAACTTACAAATCATCAAATACCTTTCTGACCATAACACCAAACCACCATACAAATTCAGCATCTAGACTGTCAAATAATGCTCTCATTATGCTAACAATGCTCACAATCTATAGATTAGTCTTTGCTTCCGACCCAATCCAACCCAACATGGATCCCCACCCCAGACCACAATTACAAGTCTACAAGCGTCAAGCAGAAAGCAAATTTGAAATTAACAAGAACACAATCCAGAATGAAACAAAACCCTCTAAATGGTTTCGAAGTATTTGTTTAGTATTTATTTTTCATACCACAATCACGAGCATATATCTTTGCAAACAATACCCAAAATGAAACAAAACCCTTTAAACAATCACTAACCCAAAATGAAAAAAAACCCTCTAAATAGTTTCGGGGTAATTGTTCAGTATTTATTTTTCATACCACAATCACGAGCATCTATCTTTGCAAACTCAATACGCAAAATGAAATAAAACCCTCTAAACAATCACTAAGCTAAAATGAAACAAAACCCTCTAAACAGTCGCATACCTCACACAAAACTAACCCAACACAGACCTAAATTGGAACGAGAGAGATGATGGGGTCATGAGAAAATGCCTCAAGCATTTGCAAATTCAGTCATGAAATTTGAGCATAAAAAGTTAAAAATAGACCCAAATCAGAATAAAAAGAAGAGGACAAACCTTGGAGTCACAAGGATGACGACGACTTGGTGACGACGATGGTGGGGTCACAAGGATGATGGGGTTTCTTTGATCGGCAATTCGACACTGAAGAGGGAGGCTAGGGTTCCTTCGCAGAATTTGGGAGAGAGAGAGAGAGAGAGAGAGAGAGAGAGAGAAGGCTGAAGAGGGGGGGTGATACGGGAATGGCAAGGTTTTTAACCCTTGTGGCAAAATGACGCCATTTTGGTTCATCAAAATGGCGTCGTTTTGATATTGTGTTTGATTTACAAAAAAATACAGGTACCAGGTTTAAAATCCAGAACCCGAGTTCTAAACCTGGTACTCGGCCTGGGTTGACACAGGTTTTGCAACACGAGTACTGGCTAGGATATGATCCTGGCCAGAACCCTAAACCGGAACTCGGTTTCCTAGGTTCCAGAGTGGGCCGGGAAAAAACTTAGCCCGGATGAACATTTAAGGATAATAGATGATGGAAATGGTAGCGATGGATCACTTGCATGTTTGGAGGCTTTTTGGTTTTGACTAAGGGTGCATGAGATCGATGCGTAGTTGTGGTGAGTGTGTATGCATTTCAGAGAATAACTAGAATTTTCTAGTTATTTTTCTCTCATTGAGTGTGATCGTGCTCCATTTTTGAGATAGAGTGATTGTGATTCAACCACTGGAGTTCTAGGTGAAAAGCTAATGTTTGAAAATCGTCAGAGGTTCTTGCTGCTACTACGGTGGAGACATCTGGTCAAGTAAGAGTGTCAATTAACAAAGATTTTGTAATTGAAACTTGCTTGTAACTAATTTTCAAATAATAAAATTAACTATTCTGAGTTTGGTTGTCACGTAAGGTTTTACCTTTAAAAAGTTCTTTAAAGGGTTTTCCTTCGTTACCAATTTTGGTGTTATGCAATTTATTTATTCTATGTTATTGGTTTATTATTAAATAATTGCATAGTTAACGACTAATCAATTTGTTGAGTGAATTGGTAGATATTTGTATTATGCTATAAGGACATTTGGGTAATTTCACTTCATACTCTTTTCATATATATTTTTGGTTGCAGTTGACTTGGAAGGAACTTTGGAGGGGGTGTTCTAGGGCAGTAAGGAATGTTTTGGGTACATCAGGGACAAACATTTTATCCATTTGTAACATGTCATGCAATCCTACTAAATCAACTAGTATTACAATACTGTTTTGCCGCATTATAGATCAAAGTAATGATCCAAACTTGTGTTACCTATGGTGTTGAGTAATGCCGCGTGGAAGGTAAGGGATGGTCGTGTCTTTTTTTGGAGGGATAACTGGTTGTCATCAGGTGCTATTATAGACTCTTATGAGATCTCGGATCTTCCTCTTCTCACAATAAGGGAGTGTCGCATTCATAATGGGTGGGATGTGGACCTTCTCAGATGACTGGTGGGGGAATCCAAACTTGAGGAAATCTTGACATCTTTAGGTGAACATAAAGATGGGGCAGATATTCTGATTTGGAAACTGAGTTTAGATGGTATTTTTTCTTCGAAGTTGGCTTGGGAATGTATTCATGTTAGGGCCCCAAAAACAGAATGGCCTCATTGGATTTGGCATTCTGCGCTACCAAAGAAGAATTCAGCTACAATGTGGAAGGCTTTGAATTTTTGCCTAAGTGTGGATGTGCGTATTAAAGAGTTGGGCATTCCAATGGTTTCTAAATGTGAATGTTGTGTACGGGGTTGTCTGGAAAATCAAGATCATGTCCTGCTCACAGGTACTTTAGCAGCAAAAATTTGGCGCAGAGCGTCTTTGTGTTTGGGGATGCCTTATGACCCATCCAGACCTTGGAAGAATACTATGGAGGTTTGGTTTCGATGGGCCTCACATTATCCCAAAAAAGTACGTTTCTTGGTTTGATTCCTATTATTTTAATGTGTTCTCTTTGGGTGTGGCGGTTTAAGGCTCGTATGGAAGGGAAACATGGTTCTATGCAGTCGTTGTGGAGTGCGATCAAAGCGGCAATTGCATGGGTAGGATTACGTCTGAGGGCAAGTAAAAACTTGGATAATGGTGATGTAAAACTCCAATCCCGATGGTCCAGAGAGTTAGTTTTTAATACTTAATATCAACTTCAATAACACAACTATAAAATCCAGAAAACTCATAAAATGTTAATCCATTTAATTAACCCAAATATCTATGTTTCTTCATGGGGACAACAAAGAAATTCTTAATAACATAAATTAAAAAATCTCCAAAAACTCGAAAATATCCTTAATTCATCAAATAAAAAATAACAAAAAATAAATCAATATACTAACTACGACTCTCAAATAAGCACTTGTACACTCAAACACTTATTCCACTACAAGCATCACATCTGGCTAAAACTTCCTACTCTTGTTCTCCAGCTGAACCCTCAAACTTATCTGAAAAATATATGGAGATAAGGGATGAGTTATCAACAACTCAGTAAGCAGAGGACATATACTAGTGTGTAAACATGAGCCTTTACAGAGTTTAGAATGCAGAACAAAATATTTTATTCAGAATGCAGAATCAGAATATTTGCTTTCAAAATGCAGTGTTAGAACATATTATCAAAAATATCAGAGTGAAAGTTCAAAAATATTCATAATTAAAATCCCTTTGGCATAGTATAAACTGAAACATCACATCACATCTTATCTTATCATATCAGAACAGATACCATGTTTAATCCCCATGGTAGGGTTGTTCAAAGATCTAACCGAGCAGAAACAAAATGTGAATCTTCCCCTTATTCATTATCAGAGCTCCAAGTGTGTACATAGGAAAGACCACGTAAAAAACCACTTTGTTTCCAAAGTAGGTGCACCAGAAACAGAAAAGTTGGTACCAACCCGAACAGATGCCACAGTTTTACACTCGTGGTAAGGTCATAACGGAACAGAAACAAAATGTTATGCTAGAAGTTTTCAGAAATCATATCATATCATATTAGAGTACAAAACATCTTCAAAACAGAACAAAATCAGACTACAAAAATGTAATTTATGCACAAAATTTCATATTCGCTCTCTTTTGCACAATTCAGAAACAGAATGTCAAAAATAAGCTCATGTCTACACCAGTTATGACAGAAAATACTTTCTTCTTAAACATAATCTCATGAGTAATGCGTAACAAATAACTGAGCTAGTTCAAATTTCTTTTCATAACCAAATATGTATATTTTTCAAAAAATCAACCTCAGCTAATTTTATTTTAATGCAAAGTCTAGCATAGGAACCCCACTTACCTGGACTTCTTAGTTTTTTCAGAATTTTCCTAAAAGAACAATAATTAATCGCCACCTATAACATAATAATGCAATTTTCATAAATTTTCAATTGAATATATATTTCAATATTTAAGGCTAAAATGCTAAAATAACTATTTTAATTTTTCAAAAACCTAACTTCACGTAATCCTAAAATATCGCCACATTTCTTAAATTCATCAATGTCCCAATATTCAGTCCGAACAAAACACAAAATTTAACTTATTTACTTATGAGATTAAATTATTAAATAATAAAATTGTATAACATAATTATATAAAAAAAACTATTAAAGTAGACAAAGCAAAAATACCATTTAATTAAAATAGACTTAATTAGTCTCTCTTTAAAGAGTTCAAAATAAAAGTCTTGCACTACATTGTACTTCTAAAAATATATTAAAAAATATAATAATACTAATACCATATTACAAATCTTTATTATTATCATTATAAAATCATGTATTTTCCTAAGTAAAATTAAACCATGACCATTTATTAAAAACATAACCTATTTAAACCAAACCCAAAATAACTAAAATAATTTCTGTAAAAATAAAATCTAGCCCATAGTAATTTTAAAACACAAAACCATCTGAAATAAGTCCAACACAAGTTAAGCCTGTGGGCCTTAATGGAAAACTTGTAATATTGAAATTCTTTTTTTATTTTTCTTCTTCTTCTTCTTGTATCAGTCTTACATAAACTAGATTTTCTCCAAAGTTGTGCTACGAATACTCACTGGAAGAGAGCAAGTTTCAACGGATGAAGAGCTGGGTGGTGATCGGGACGAAGCGCTGAGAGAGAGAGAGAGATACACGGTGAGGAGATGGAGAGTGAGGGAGAGACAGAGAAAGACTGAGAGAAAAGAGAAAAAATAAAAAGAAACGACGTGGGCTCACCAGGGCCTGAGGCAGCGTGCGGTGGACTAGGGTGAC
Source organism: Juglans microcarpa x Juglans regia (assembly GCF_004785595.1). Taxonomy (NCBI): domain Eukaryota; kingdom Viridiplantae; phylum Streptophyta; class Magnoliopsida; order Fagales; family Juglandaceae; genus Juglans; species Juglans microcarpa x Juglans regia. The sequence continues at coordinate 12,626,329 of NC_054608.1, forward strand.
GGAAAGTCTTCGCCGACAGTTTCTGTATACACTTGCTGTGGCTGATGGCAGTGAGAAGGAGCTGAGGATGGTAAGTGGTGGCTCTGTTTCGGTGTGGGAAGAACAAAGGACAACGGGTGGTGGCTTTCCATTCGGGGCTAGTGTCTTCCATTGTGCAAGGGCCAATCGTGTGGGTTGCGGCGTGGAAGAAAATCAAGGGTGGTGGTAGTGGTTCACGGTGGCCTAGTTTATGGGTGCAAAGTTCACAAGTGCTGAGCCGAGAACGTGGAGAGGCAGTGGTACATGATTTTGTTTTTTTTTTCCTGGTGGACGGCCAAGCAAGGCAGTGTGCACGGAAGGGATGGCTTCGAAGGAGTGTAGTTTAGGGTTTTCTTTTTATGCAGGGGTGAGCGTAGAATAAATAGGCCTTTAAAGAAAACCCTAGATATAAATAAAAAATAAAAAATAAAAACGTGCAAGGGAGGGGAAATGTGCCAAACTGATCCTATAGTTGGTTTTCAATGATTAAAACAAATGGGTGTAGGCTTGGGTATTGGACTTTTTCTTGAATCATTGATCACGACTCAATTTCTAAAAAAAATAATTCCACTAGTCCAAAAATAATTCGGGCTTGATTGGGTCCGGGTGTTACAGGTGACGCTAGAATATTGGAGGCCTTCTCAATTCCGGTTAAAGCTCCTTTACGTAAGTCGGTTTGTTTGGTAAAGTGGTGTAAGCCAAATAGGGGGTGATTTAAGTTGAATGTTGACAAGAGTTCGTTGGCAATCCAGGTTGCATGGGGTCGGGGGGTGTTATTCGGGATGATCGGGACTATTTGAGGTTGGCTTTTGCTAAGGAGTTGGCTCATGGCTGTAATAACGAAGCGGAACTATTAGCTCTTTATTATGGGCTGAAACACTGCAAGGAGTTGGGTTTGCAAAGAATTGAGATTGAGCTTGACTCTTTGCTTGTATTTAACTAGTTGGCAAAAGGGAGATGTGGCATGTGGTATCTTGAAGACTATTGGGATGAAATCCAAGAGGTCTTGTCGAGTTTGCAAGTCAAAATCAACCATGTTTGTATAGAAGGAAATCTAGGAGCTGATTTTCCTGCTCGTATGGCTTCAAATCATCAGTCTGATACGTGGATAAATTTTGATGATGTTCTATAGAAGCTCAAAGGTATTTTACAGATGGATAGATTATGTCTTCTTTCTTTGAGGTCTTAGGTCTTCAGAATAAGCTGCGTCTTCGCTAATTTGCATTCACGCTGCATTCATGTTAGTCAGCTGTGTTTGCATTCACGATGATTTACATCACGTTGATTACACGTTTGGCTTAGGCTTGTTAGAATTTGTTTTGATTTTGGCTTATTTTGACACTTGTTTTTGGGTTAGTTTATAACGTTTTATCCTATAAGCTTCCAAGTGTAATAATGTTACTATGATTTTCCTCCGTCATAAGTGAGGGTTTATTAATAAACTTGGGACAGGGCCACTATAAGTGTGGCTATCGGTTCTTTTTAAAAAAAAGAAAAAAAAATAAAAGAAAAAAAAAGATCCAAACTCTCATGAATGGTCCATTCATATGCAACCATACTAAACTTATTGAATTCACTACAATCTGGAGGCCAAATCAATTTATACTAGTATCCGAAAAACTCGCTTAAACATAATTAATAAAAGAAAAATATACAAAACCCTAATTCACTTCATAATGCAAAGTTAAGACACCTGCGACAGACATGTAAATTTCCCAAAACATACAATTCATTCAAAACGAAAAAAAAAAAAAAAAAAGAGAATAAAAGAAGTTAATACACATCCACAACCATTAGGATCAATAGCCTCCAGTTTGACCCTAATTTGTTGGATGACACGTTGCCAACCAGGCTTACAAGTACACCTATAACTCTTACCACTACAAGAAAAAAGGTTTATTCGTGACTAGGGATTTGCAAAAACAACCATCGATCTCTTAAGAAAATCAGTACCATAACCAATCAGATCAGATTAACACCATGATCACTGTCACTATCATTTTCTTCGATTAAAAGCATCTCAGCTACTTGGCTCATGCTGGGTCTTCTATCTTTCTCTTCCTCTACGCACTGCAGAGCAACTGCTACTAGAGTTTCCATCTTACCCATGTCATAATTGTTTTCTAGTGCTGGATCAACAATCTCTTCAAGCAAGGAAGCCATTGTAGCCGTTCCATTCCTTTTTTCCCTCACCCAAGTAACCAACGTTTTGGGTTCTGCCTCCCCTCCACTATCTATAGCATGGACACCCATTGTTGGTCCCTTTCCTGTCACCATCTCCAATACAACAATTCCATAGCTATAAACATCCACTTTGGAGGTGATAGGAAGATCGAAAACCCACTCTGGAGCCATGTACCCTCGGGTTCCTCTTATTCTTGAGAAGCTTGAATTCTCGAGATTTCTATTTTGTAGCTTAGAGAGCCCAAAATCTGCCACCTTTGGTTGATAGTTAGAGTCTAGGAGTATGTTCTGAGGCTTTACATCACAGTGTAAAACCCACTCTAAGCACTCTTCATGCAGATAAGCTAGGCCTTTCGCTGTACCAGCGGCAATGTCAAACCTCTTCTTCCAGTCAAGTGCATGAGAGGAGAGGTTTTGGGCCAAAGAACCATATTCCATGTACTCGTACACCAAAAGCCTGTGCTTTCCCTCTGCGCAATACCCCCACATCTCAATTAAGTTCATGTGGTTAATCCTTCCAATGATGCTTACTTCTGCTAGAAATTCACCTTCTCCTTGGTTAGGTTCGTTGAGATGCTTGATTGCTACAGCTCGCTTATCAGGCAATACCCCTTTGTATACTATTCCTCCCGCACCTCTTCCAATCTCCTCTTTAAAACCTTTTGTTGCCTTCTTGAGCTCAGCATAGGTAAATCTTCTGAACCCAGTGACAGCAAAAAGATATCCTTGCTTGTCTGCACCTGAACCTTGATAGGTTCTACTCAATAGACACCACACCAAAAAGATACAGATGATTTCAAATCCGCCTACTCCACATGCAAACCAGAGCATGAATTTCACTATCCCATTTGCACGACTTTTATAATAAGTTCTGTCTAGTTGCACTGTACCTTTACTTGAGCAAACCAGGTTGAAATCTTGTACAAACTTTGCGAAGGAGAAGATATTGCGTTCAGGCAATCTCAAATAGAGGTCACCAATGAAATTTGGGGAACGATATCCATTAAGCAACAACGTCTTGGGGTAGCAGTTTGAAGAACCACCTTTCTTTGAGAAGGTGAATTGGAACCCTTTGCAATTGCACATTTGCAAACATAAATTCTTACATCGATCCAACGTGTAATTAGGGAAGAACCCATAATCATAACCGAAGAACTCAACACGGGGTAACAGTAGAAAGCCAGACTCATTTCTATTGCAAGAAAGATGAAAGTTGGGTTCGCACCCGTAAGACCAATCCGTGACATTTTTCATCTTAAATCCTGGGAGGCAAGAACATTTCCTATCAGAACCAACAATATAGCTGCACAGACTGTTAGCTCCACAAATACCATAAATATTGCAAGGTCTCTGAATGGCCTGCCAGGACACAACCCACTTCTCCCCCACCTCGTCCCAGCTGTACAATCGAACATCACCATCGTAATCAATTTTTAGTCTTCTATGAAGCTCCAACCCATAGTCTGCTGCCATGAAAGTAAAATCATCAGAAGAACTGAAGTTCCCGAATGTATCAAGCACTGCGATCCTACTACTGTTGTACGTGGACCTTTTGGCTTCCCAGCTCACGAGCGACGGGTCTGGCCAGTATATGCTGGAAACATCAAGACCGTCATAAAGAAGGCGGAGGAGGTTGTCATTATCGAAAAAGAGCTTGTAAAAACCAGAGGAATAGTTGGTCTGGCTTCTAGAGGATATGAGCCTTGTGTTCTTAGTGAGCAGTTGTTGGGGAAGAAGGGTGTCTGTTGGGAAATCAAAGCTTTCCCATAAAGTAACACCTTGCATGTTCTGCAGGACAAGATTACCGGTGTTGTAGAGAGATAAGTGTACTGAGGAGAGTGACTGAGTATTTGTGGCCCAAACTGTGAACTTCCCAGCGTCGGTTAAGATAAGATTTCCATTTTTGAGGAGAGAGAGCTTGGAGCTCCTTCCATTAACTGGCTGATCACGGTTTGCCATCCAAATTACAGTCTGGTTCTTGCCACGGGATGGCTTATTATTAAACCATATGGCATAGCAATAGGCATTATCACCCACAGAATAAAAGCCAGCAGAGAAAACTTCATTAGCTGATTTCAGAATGTCTTTCGATTTTTCAACCGAGAGGGATGTGCCTTCATGAATATTATCCAAGCTTGAAGATGAGAACGGGAGAGAAAATGACAAAGACAATAGAAGGAACAAAACTGGCGAAGCCATGGTATCCAGACCTTGGCTACCAACCTTGGCAACTACTGCTATAAAAACTTGCTTGAAACGAATATATAGGATGTGGTGTGCATGTGGATATATATAAAACTGAGGGAAAGAATGAAACGTTGGTCGGGTTGGAGAAAAATGAAGGGAAATGAAAAGCAGGTCAGTGGCTCTTTTTCTTAGATAACTTTAATGAAAATAATTTATGTGTATCAAAGCAGGTCTCCAGGTCGCCCCCCCGCCCCCCCCCCCCCCCCCCCCCCCCCCCCCCCCCCCCCGGCGCCCGCGGGCAAGTCCCCTTTTTCCAAGGATGCGTCAGATAATATAAGATAAATTAATAATATTATTGTTTTAAAATTTAAAAAGATTTAATTGTTTATTATATTTTATATAAAAATTAAAAAAAAATTGTAATGAATTTAGATGAGTTGATATAAAAATAGTTTCAATTTATCTAAACTCATTACAATTTTTTTTAATTTTCATATAAAATATAATAAATAATTCTATTTTTTAAAATTTTAAAATAATAATAATATTAAAAAATAATATTTTATTAAACTTTTAACTTTCATGATATAGTATTAACTCACTGTTAAAACCTCGCAGTCTTTCCTTCATATTAAGAAGTTTGAATCACAGGTTCGGTACTAATTGGATTTGAAACGCTGGCGCACGACTTGGGTTTTGCGATCTAGTCGAGACTTATGTTGGTCTAAGGATTCTAATTTAAAATGAGACCTACATATATAACATCGTGGATTATAAATGTGATATATTAGTTATTTTCCTATTTTGATAAAATGTGTATTTAGGTAAAAAGTGTAAAATCACCGCTCACCACATGTCCCCTAAAAAAGTTTCACATCCTCATTTATTTTTACAAATAAAATGAAATGAGTTAAAATTAAAGTTAAAATATTATCATAATATATTTTTATATAAAAATTTAAAAAAATTTAATTGTTTATTTTATTTCGTATAGAAACTTGAAAAAATTATAATGATTAGATAAGATGAGATGAGATGAGTTAAGAGGAGATGTGAAAACAAACGAGGCAGCGGGTTTTAAATTCAAGACCTCTACTATGATATTATGTAAAATTGCTACTTATTTTAATAGTTTAAACTGATTAAAAGAGATAGATTTTACTTCTTGCATTATATTCTTAACAACAAAGAATAAAGGACAATAAAAAAAAAAAAAAAGAAGAAACGAGGAGTACTTCAAAAATCCCTGCAGATAAATCTCAACAAAAATTTCATCAGCTTGATCAATGTGGACAACTAATGATCATTAAAGTGTTAAAAGCTACTATTGTTTTCGTACTACAGTCTACAGATAACGTTTCAACTTTGATTAGAATATGTTAATGATCTATTTCTCAAGGAAAAGTCATGACAAATAAGTCTGGGGAGTCTCTAATTACAGCTTCTTAAAGAATTAAATCAAATGCCAACATTAACCACGAGTACTAGCTCGTCCCAAATAAACAAATTAGGCTTCCGAATGAAAACCAAGAAATGCCATGTACTATTCAGCACCAACATAAAAACAAGAAGAGAAAAACACAACCATGTTTACAAGCAAACAAGGAAAAAGGACTATTGCCGATCAGAGATTAACAGCATGATCACTTTGACTATCATTTTCTTGACGCAAAAGCATCTCAGCTGTATATTTGGCTCGTGATGGGTCTAATTGCGTCTTTTTGTTCCTCTCCGCATTGTAGGGCAAGTACTGCTACCAAAGTTTCCATCTTACCCATCTCAATCTTGGAAAAGAAATGAATGGAGAAATGAAGAGCGGGTAAATGGTCGTGACGAAGAGTCTAAAGAAGAGCTAGAAAGTCTATTTCTTTTAAGATTATATATTTGGATTCCAATCCGAGAACTCAAGTATACCCAGACCAAAATACGGGTTTTAAATTCGAGCTGAAACAGGATGAATCTAGATTTTAAATCCGAAACTCCCTTTTTTCTTTTCATTAATTACAATCATAATTTTATGGAATGAAGATTAGTTTTGAGTAATAAAGTAAGTTCCAATTAATGACTAAGAGCATTTTCTTGGGTATACTGCAGACAATACGCAATGCATGTAAAAGGAAATGGGACTTATGAGGATGCAGTACTAACTCGTGTGATTGTAACGAGGGCCGAGAGGGACCTGAGGTCCTTAAGGACGTCAAGGAGCTTTACTAGTCTTTGTAACGAGGTTCTGGTCTTGATTTGTTCTACGCCGGAACCTGACGGGCTGGAAAAAAATCCAATCTGGATGAATATTTTTCTAATTTCTTCCTTAATTCTTGAAATCGAATGTCGTCTCATTCTAATGAGTATACGTATTCTTCCACTAAATTATAAAGAGATCAAATTTTGATTTCTAAATATGATTGTAATTATAAAGATTTCTAAATATCAAATCTTTTAGCTAGTTTTGATTTATAAAAAAGGGTAGTCATAGGGTTATTACTCTATTACTATTCATTTACTACTAATATATATTTGAATTTTTTTTTATCATTTTTTAAAATATTTTTTTTAACATTATTAATCACTAAAAAAATTAAAAAATATATAATTTTACTAATAATCACTTCTTTAATTATTAAGTAAAATAAAAAAAATTAAAAAAAAAAAAATCAGTAGTAAAAAATTAATAATCCAATGATTCTCCTTTAAAAAAATAATACCTTCCAAGAAACGAAAAGCAGGTCAATGGCTCTTCTCTCTAGGAGAAGTTTTTCTCCCTAGGAGAAGTTTAATGAAAATAATTTATGTGGATCAGAGCAGATCTCCTGCCTGTCGGTCAAGAAGAGCGTGTCCGTCGGAGTCTTGGACCCCCCAAAATAAGTTATACTTTTCCAATAATACATTAAAGTCAAGTAAAAACACGTTCCCCTCTTTCAAGGATACACGATCCCATTTATGGCAGGTTTGGAGAGTAATGTGGGAATTTTTAATTTTAAATAAAAGTTTAAAATATTAATTTTTAATATTATTATTATTTTAAAATTTAAAAAAATTGATTTAAATTTTAAATAAAATTAAACTATTTATTGTATTTTATGTAAAAATTAAAAAAATTATAAAAATTAAAAAAATTATAATAATGAAATAATATGAGATAATTTTATACTGTCTTATTTATATTCTTTTCGCACATTACATTCAGTCTTTCCTTCGCGTTGAGATGTTTGAATCACAGGTGCAGTACTAATTGGGTTTGAAACACAGGTGCACGGCTTAGGCTTTGCCACCTAGTCGAGACTTATGTTGTGGAAGGATTCTAATTGAAAAAATTTATCGACTCAAGGATCAAATGAGACCTATATATATAACGTCGTGGAATATTATAAATTATGGTATATTAGTTATTTTCCTTTTTTGATTATAAATCTGGTATAATATTTATTTTCCTATTTTGATTATAAATGTGTGTGAGTCAGGCTTGGGCCAGGAATCCAAATTTTTTTGGGTCTACTGTTGACAATACGCAATGCAATAAAAGGAAATGACACTGATGAGGATGCACCGACTCGTGTGATTGTAAGGTGTTATGGTCAAGCTCTGATGGGTTAGAAGGCGCAGATCCAGAGTAGGCGAAGGTGGAAGAAGCAGTAGGAAGTGTCAGGCAGAACTGAGAAGTGCCGAAGTGAAGTCTCTAGAGTTATGAAGCTAAGACTGATGCGGTGCCGTTTTATTGCCAGCCATACGGTGCCGTTCTACCTAGAATAAAACTAGGCGTTTTGCTTTAAGTTTTCTTGTTATGCGTTTTGTAATAAAATGTGGTCCACGTCTCTTTTATTTGGTAAGTTCTAGAAGCAGTTTGTTAAGGGTCAAGCGTGTCTTTTCTGTCAAATTCCGTTAGGATGATGGCTGTAAAGGGGGTGCAGGGGCTGGGTAGTGGGCATTCGGACAAACATTGAGCAGTACTGTAGTTGTTTATTTGGAGGAATTGGGACCTCGAATCCCCAAGGCGTGACCACCTTTTTCATCTTCTTCATCTTGCTATTTTTCAGTTCTTCATTTTTAGAAACAGTTCATATGCAAACTGCCATAAATCATAGCGTTTACAGACCATCAATCCACCATCCTTACTTACATCTTACCCAGACTCAACAACACCCTAACAAATTGGTATCAGTGACCACCGATCCAATGGCTGAGGGAACACGGTCCAACCAACAATAAGAGCTTCTGCAACAACAGCTAGACACCTATGAAGAGCAGCTCCAGGAAATCCGGGAAAGACTTGGTCAAATGGCTGATATGATGAGGACTGTTGTGGCCAACCAGAATCATCAACGGGAGCAGGATAATGAACAGGAGCTTGAACTTCATGATGGACGGAGGAACTTTCACAGGGGAGTCTGCATGGAGTTTCCAAACTTTGACGACGGAAATCCTGCAGCATGGGTATTTAAAGCACATCATTATTTTGAATATCACCAAACACCATCTGCACAATGACTATTAATGGCATCCTATCACATGAATAGTGAGGTCCTGATTTGGTATCAAGATGCACTTGAGAGTGCTCTCTTTAATAACTGGGAAACATTCACTCGGGCGATACAAATACGCTTTGGCCCTACAGCGTATGATGACTCCATGGAAGCGTTAACACGCTTAAAACAAACCACCACAGTAGCTGCTTATAAGGCTCAATTTGAGTCTTTGTCTAATAGGTTAAGAGGCCTTCCTGATCATCATAAATTAAGCTGTTTTCTAAGCAGCTTAAAGGATGAAATCCGCCTCCCTATTTGGATGCTTAGTCCTATTAACTTGAACGCAGCCTTTGAATTAGCAAAAATCCAAGAGGAATACTTACTGAGTACTAGAAAACCATGGAGATCATCGGGTGATTCACATCAGTTTGCTCATAAGGAAGGGGGTAATTTTCGTGGACAGCATAGTGATAACTCTAAAGCATTAGTTCCTTATACACCAACAAAGAAAGTATCATTGATCCAAATGGATGAGAAACGACGAAAGGGCCTATGTTACCATTACGAAGAAAAATGGAATCCTACTCATGTTTGCAAGCAACCTAAGCTCTATTTACTTCAAGGAGAAGAAGTGACTACTGCTGACAAAGTAGAAGAAGAATTTTATGATTCTAAAGACATCGATGATAAGGGAGATCCTAACTCAGATGCTGCCCCTGAAATTTCACTCTATGCAATAGCAGGAACCGCAAATGCTAACACCATGCATTTGGCTGGACGGATCAAGGGTATTTCAGTGGTGGTATTGGTTGATTCGGGGAGTACCCATAACTTCCTAGACTCATCCATTGCCAAACAAGCTAAGCTTCAAGTGGAGGGATGGACACAACTTTCAGTTCGTGTAGCTAATGGGGAAATTATCAAAAGCACGGGTCTATGCAGCAAGTTGGATTTGTTAGTGCAAGGTAACAAGTTTTCCTCTTCATTTTTTCTGTTATCATTGGGTGGTTGTGATGTTGTAATGGGAGTACAGTGGCTTAAAACTTTGGGCCTGATTATGTGGGATTTCTCAAAACTGTTCATGAAATTTTTCTGGGAAGGCAAGAATGTTTGCCTCTGGGGTATTCTACTTAGCACTTTGTCGTTTGAAGGAAGTTCTAAATGGTTGAAAATTGAAGTGACTAAGGGCAGGGGGTTATTCTTACAATTATTGTCTGAAAATTATGAGAAATCTCAAGTTAAGCTAAGAGGAGACTTACAAGCAGTGCTGGGCAGATTTTCTACAGTATTTGAAGAGCCTAAGGGTCTTCCACCCTCACGGCTACAAGATCATAAAATAATTTTAAAAGAAGGAACCCCACCAATTTCTACTCGACCCTACTATTACCCCCATTACCAAAGTCAAAATTGAAAAAATAGTAAAGGACCTTTTGAATTCAGGAGTCATAAGGTTGAGTTCCAGCCCTTTTTCTTCATCCGTTCTGTTAGTCCGCAATGCGGTTGGAAGTTGGAGATTGTGTGTTGACTATAGGGCTTTAAACCAGCATACGGTAAATGATAAATTTCCAATACCAGTCATAGATGAACTGCTGGATGAGTTGTTTGGTGCTGTGGTGTTTTCAAAATTAGATTTACGATCCGGTTATCACCAGATTCGTGTAGTACCAGATGATGTTGCAAAAATAGCGTCTTGCACGCACGAAGGACATTACGAGTTCTTAGTAATGCCCTTCGGATTGACCAACGCCCTAGCCACTTTTCAAGGCTTGATGAACGAGGTCTTTAGACCATTTTTGAGGAGGGTTGTCCTTGTATTTTTTGACGACATACTCATTTATAGCAGATTGTGCGAAGATCATTTAGTCCATTTGCAATGGGTTCTTGACTTATTAAAGGAAAACCAGCTATTTGCCAAGCAATCAAAATGTAGTTTTGGGGTCAAGGAAGTTAATTATTTGGGCCATGTTATTTTCGCGGAAGGGGTGAAAACCGATGGTTCAAAGATTAGTTCGATGCTTGAATGGCCTATGCCAAAGAATCTGAAATCCTTAAGAGGGTTTCTTGGACTAACCGGTTACTACCGGAAGTTCATAAAAAACTATGGCATCATTGCAGCACCTCTTACTGCCCTTTTAAAAAAGAATTCTTTCAACTGGTCCAATGAGGCAGCCCAAGCCTTTAGCCACCTAAAAGAGGCAGTTTCACATCCTCCTATTTTAACACTTCCTGATTTTTCTAAGCATTTTACAATTGAATGTGATGCTTGTGGAGTGGGTATGGGTGTTGTTTTAATGCAGGAAAGAAGACCGGTGGCTTATATGAGTAAGGCGTTGAAAGGGAAAGCACTATTGTTGTCCACATATGAAAAAGAACTACTAGCCTTAGTCACGACAGTGCAACAATGGAGGCCTTACTTGTTGGGTCAATCTTTCATTATTAAGACTGACCAACAAGCTTTGAAGTTTTTACTGGAGCAGAAAATAGGCACGACAGCCCAGCAAAAATGGCTTACCAAACTCATGGGGTATGATTTCTCCATTGAATATAAAAAGGGCACGGAGAATAAGGTTGCGGATGCCCTTTCAAGAAGGGATGAAGATAAGGAACAAGGGGAGGGGTATTTAGCCATGGTGCCATTTCCCACACCAGATTGGCTAACTGAATTGAAGCTGAGTTATTCTTCCTCAGCTGCGATGGTGACTTTACTGGACAAGTTGTAGAACAAGTTAGAGGTGCCTAAGGGATACTCTATTCAGCAAGGTATTATTTTGAAGGGGGGTTGTATTGTATTGGTACATGATTATGATTTCAAAAATAAAGTCCTCCACTACATTCATGTTAATCCTCATGCGGGTCATACCGGTTATCTCAAGACATATCAAAGGGCAAAAATGGATTTTTTCTGGCAGGGAATGAAGAGGGACATAAAGAAGATGATTCAAGAATGTGACATTTTCCAAGCAAACAAGACTGAAACTGTGCCTGTTCCTAGGTTATTGCAACCTCTACCCATACCTAGCCAAGCTTGGTCAGACATTGCACTAGACTTTATTGAGGGTTTACCCCTCTCTAATGGATTCAGTGTTATCCTGGTGGTAGTGGACCGCTACACCAAATATGGACTTTTTTTTTAACTTAGCACATCCCTATACGGCACAGCAAGTGGCTCAAACTTTCTTGGATGGGGTATTTAAACTTCATGGTCTACCTAAGACGATTGTTTCAGATCGTGACAGTATTCTTAAGTTCTTTTTGGCAGACTTTATTTACACTCCAGGGGACCACACTGAATTTTAGCTCAGCTTATCATCCTCAGTCGGATGGTCAGACAGAGGCACTCAATAAGTGCCTTGAGACTTATTTAAGGTGTTAAACTGCCACTAAACAGAAGAACTGGAGTCATTGGTTATCTATGGCCGAATGAAGTTACAACATTTCGTATCACACAGCAACCAAACTCTCACCTTTCGAAGCATTATATGGGTATTGTCCTCCGAGACTGTTATCGTACGTACCAGGAACCTCCTCCACTGATGCTGTTGATCAACTGCTGAAGTCTAGAGAAAAGATTAAGGAATTGTTAAAGGAAAATTTAGAGTGGGCTCAGAATCGCATGAAACTGTTTGCTGACCGTAAAAGAACCGAAAGGAACTTAGAAGTGGGTGATTGGGTGTACCTACGCTTGCAACCCTATCGCCAGAAATCAGTAGCCCTCAGCCGGAATCTAAAGCTCTCGCTGCGATTTTCCGGGCCTTTCCAACTGTTGCACAAAATAGGAACAGTGGCATATTGTCTGGACCTACCACCATCATAAAAAATCCACCCGGTATTCCACGTTTCATGTTTGAAGAAAAAGCTAGGGTTTCAGACCCAACCTTTACCAACCTTTCCTCTAGTTGATGAACATGGGGATCTTCAACCTGAACTGGAGACCATAGTAGATCGATGCCTAAAACGGCAAGGGAACAGAGCACTGACCGAGGTACTGGTGAAATGGTCGGGGGCTTCATCCGAGGATAATATGTGGGAATCATTGTGGAAACTTCAAGAACTTTATCCCCACCTTATGGGCAAGGTTCTTTAAGTGGGGGAGAATGTTATGGTCCAGCTCTGGTGGGTTAGAAGGCGCAGATCCAGAGTAGGCGAAGGTGGAAGAAGCAGTAGGAAGTGTTGGGCAGAACTGAGAAGTGCCGAAGTGAAGTCTCTGGAGTTATGAAGCTAAGACTGATGCGTTGCCGTTTTATTGCTAGCCATACGGTGCCGTTCTACCTAGAATAAAACTAGGCATTTTGCTTTAAGTTTCCTTGTTATGTGTTTTGTAATAAAATGTGGTCCACGTCTCTTTTATTTGGTAAGTTCTAGAAGCAGTTTGTTAAGGGTCAAGTGTGTCTTTTCTGTCAAATTCCGTTAGGATGATGGCTGTAAAGGGGGTGCAGGGGCTGAGTAGTGGGCATTCGGACAAACATTGAGCAGTACCGTAGTTGTTTATTTGGAGGAATTGGGACCTCGAATCCCTAAGGCGTTACCACCTTTTTCATCTTCTTCATCTTGCTATTTTTCAGTTCTTCATTTTTACAAACAGTTCATACGCAAACTGCCATAAATCATAGCGTTTACAGACCATCAATCTACCATCCTTACTTACATCTTACCCAGACTCAACAGCACCCTAACATAAGGAGGGCAAAGAGGCACTTGAGGTCTTGAAGGACATCAAGTAGCTTTACTTGTATTACTACCACTACCAGAGGAATAATGCTATCAAGAACATTAGTTTAAGGGTGCAGTAAATAGGAATTGACTATTGAGTCTCTGATCTAAGGCATCAATTGAGAAATTGTACCAATTGGCATGAAATTACGCAAAAAGGTATATATTCAGCATCCAATGCAAAATATTCAAACTGAAAAAATGGGATACCTGGTGTACCCGGGTTTTGCACCTGGAATCGGAATCCGATTTTTCGAGTTCTGGACCATGCCGGAGAAAAACTCGACCCGGATGAATAGTTCTAATTCCTTCCTTAATTCTTGAGATGTCATCTCTTTCTAATGAGGACACGTATTCTTCCACTAAATTATAGAGAGATCAAATTTTGATTTGTAAAGATGAAATGTGAACATAATCTTTTAGCTAGTTTTGATTTATAAAAAAAAATGGGTATGTTTCAAGAAATACTTTTAATAAATATAAAAAATAATATAAAATTATTAAACTATAGGTGGTTTAATTTATGCAATAGGTGGCGGGTTTGGTATAGGGGCCCAAGATTTGAAAAATAAGGGAAATGATACACATAAATCTTTACACACTTACATTTTAAACCAGAGATATATTTATAAAATAATTTATAAAAATAATATTATTTTATAGAATTTTCCTCAATTTAAAATATGGTTGTATAAGGCTCTGTTTAGATACAGAAATACTCTCAACTCATCTCATCATTACAAATTTCTCAAATTCTCAAACAAAATATAATAAACAATTCAACTTCAAAATAATAATAATAATAAATAATATTCCAACAATATTTTACTCTACTCTTTTAAAACTATATCATCTCATTTCACTATTCAAACGAGCCCTAAAAGGTTGTAAAAATAAAGTTATAGTATTGTAAAGACATACATAAACTTGGTGGATGATCATTTAGATTCGACATCATAGAATTCTAGCCAATTAATGTATCAACTATTTCAATTCTTAAATTCATCAATGTATCTCATTAATTTACAACATTAATTTATTTATCACTTTTTCATATTCATTATCTTCCAATGCGTATGAAATGGTGCATTTTGAATCATTTGTAGAACACAAAAATTAGAACTGAATAATATAGAGCTCCTGAAGAGCTAAACTTATATTGCAATCTTTCAATTATCTTGTTACTTCTTTTTAATTTCATGTATTATCAGCTCGATACTCTAACCAACCATTTCGTTCCTTTGCCCTTTGGTAAGACACTTAGGTAACATTTTCTGAACTATAACTTTCTCTTATATAAATATTGATATTTTTTTATTGTGATATAAATTATTTTATAAAATCTCGATATAATTTATCTGATATTAATAGAGTATAATATTATTATATCAATTTGATGAATAATCTTATCTTTTATATATTAGTTTGATTTTAAATACTTTTTCGCATTTAATACTGAATATATTTGTTATAGATCATGTCAAATCTTACAAAACTTGAATTTGTTGCCCTCAAATGTTTCTCACAACAATTATTTCTCATGGGTGATTGATGCTGAGATTTATCTTGATGCAATGAATCTTAGAAATACTATTAAGGAAGGAAATGAAGCATCCTTGAAAGATCGCGCTAAAGCAATGATTTTTTTTTGCCTCCATCTGTATAAAAAAACTAAAAACTACGTCCCCCACCATTGAAAATCTATTAATTCTAATGAATAGTTTAAATGACCCTACCAAAAGCTCATTAACATTGGATGTACCTGAAGTTGCAAGATTATTAGTGAATAAAACTCTACATTACAAAAAAAAAAAAAAAAAAAAAAAACACTTTACAATTAAAATTGTGTAGAGAAAAAGCCACTAACAAGGATATGTTCAAAATGAAATAAATACATATTCATGCCTCCCAATGTGCTCTTACAACAAAGAATATCGAATGTGAAAGCTCACTAGTATTCTAAAATAATATATTGTTTACTAGTGGCTAAAGAAAATAAAGAGCAGCTAATTCAAAATCAACAGTCTCGTTCAACTAGGTCTATTCCAGTCCCTTAAGCGAATCAAATCTCATTTCATCGTAATAAAGGAAATAGTGGTCATGAACATGGACGTAGTAGAAAAAGCTATAGAAATCAAGGGGAGTGTATTCAAATTTTCTCAAAAAGAAATTCTACATACCACCAGAAGTGAAATCACATTGCAATAAAGCACGATGAAAACAAAGATTTGCAGAATTAACCTATAAAGAAATATGAATATAAATATCACATATGTGGTATGAAAGGCATTGGTCACGTGATTGTCGTATATCTAAATATTTGGTTAACCTAAATGAAGCATCTTTAAAAGATAAAGAAAAATGGTTTGAAATGAATTTTCCAACCATAAGGATCTAGTAGATCATCTAACTTATTTTGATAATCTAAATGTGTAATGCCATTCCTTGTGGCTGGACTTTTAACAAATAGTTTTAAAAAATGAGACGATAATTACTGAAATTTTTCAAACCTTTACTTTCCTCTCTAAGATATCAAAGATTATATGGTTAAAGTATAAAACCTGTTTATAAATCTAAAAGAGAGTTTGCAGCGAAATTCATTTAACTAAAATATATAGTGCTTTTACAAAATGTGAGTTCATATATTTAATAAAACCTGCCTAGGCTTCTGTCATATTTTTCCTTTGGCCATGTCCTCCTATTGCTTGGTCCTCATTTCGTTCCTAGGAAGGGCACATAGAAAATAAAATAAGTCAAATACTTAGTAAGCATTACTTTATACTGTGAAAATATACTAACATAGGTTTTCATTTATGGATTTATCATTCCTCTATATATTTTACATAAGATATTTTCTTTCTTTTGAAAGCATTACAAGGTGGGGTTTTTCTTTAAAAAGAGTTTTCATTCCTCAAAAAACATTTCCTACATCTTTTACATTTCTTCATAAAGAACTAAATCATTTCATACATTCAATTAACTCTTATAACTTTCTATTGACCAATACACACTGTTATGCCTCGTGTGTTGGGGTTAGCGGTCTTTTAGACTCAGATTCTGCCCATGGCCACAAGTTAGGAATCCCTTTCAATCGGGGGTAGCACTGGGTGCACTACCAGTACTACTTATCAAGCATCGCAATCTGCCCAGTCTATTGGTACCATTATTCATTCAATCATAGCTGTTATGTAGCTTCATACATTAAAACATTCATTTCATTTCATTTCCTTTCCTTTCATTCATTCCTTCATGTTTTTTCCTTTTATTCATTTCATTTATTAAACCACTTTCTTTCATAAAACATAAAGACAATATGTACTACAGATAACATCCATTTCACACGCTTACAACTATTATTGGTGTGCATAAAAAGGTGTTGCCAAAGAAGGTCATTACATGCATATATTTTAAAATATTATTACTTTAGTATACTTTTATAAAACATCATTTGATTTCTAAGAAAATATTTTCTTTTCTTTCATCGCATAAAAATAGCATTTTTTTTATAACAACATTTCATTTCATTTTTTATAAAGAGAAACATTTCATTTTTATTTTAATATCATTTAGAAAATCTGGAGTATGACCATAGTACTTACCTGAACTCCATGCCATTTTCATTCCATACAGTCCATTTATGTGCATGTCATATGACAACCAACATTCATACATAACCTTACGTCATTCCCTTTTCATTTACACAAGAAACTAAGTCATTAAACTTGAATAAAACTATCATTACTTAAACTTCCTTTACTTCGATTTATGCTATTTTCCAAATCCATCCTACATACATTCCTTCCATTTTACTTGTACAAGTCACCATTCAATATTTGAAACATACCCCTTTTCAATTAATTCTAAGCCTATCTATGAGCCTAAAAGCCCAACTTCATTTCTAACTCATAAAGTGAGCTCCCATTCTTCACTTTAACCTCCAAAGCATCGCTTAACATGGCTTAGAAACTAATCACACTTCACCATAAACTCCAAACTACAAGTACATTACCCTTCCTCCATAGATACACAATCCAAACCCCACATCAACTCAAGTTCCCGTTCACTTCTTCACATATGAACATATAATACAATCCAAACAAACCAAGCATACATATACAATTCACCACACATACACATGTACCATACCTCTTTATCACCTAAGATCCATATACAATCCATCTATGTATCAACTTGTTCTTACAAGCTCCATCCATATATACTACATTCAAAGTACACAAATTTGTCCAATATATGCAACTAATCAATTTACACATGTACCTTACCATGTTTATCACATCAGATCAATATACAATGCATTTCAAGCACTCATTTGTTTTACAAGCTTTATCCATATACAACATGCATAATAACTACAATTATGTCCAACCCTCAAATTGAATCAATTTTAGCTCACTAAACAGCCCATTGGCATCATAAATAACATGACAATACACCAAGATAGCACATAATATAAATATGTCAAAATGCATATCACTCACTCCATTGCAATCCAAACGAACAAGTCACTTCTTCTTAGTTTGTTATAATGAATACATTACATGTATAAACTTGTCCACACTACAATCATCAACATATATACATTGTTTTCCAAACTTTAGTGGTTGCTTCAATACATGATACACTTGACTACTTAGAACCAATTCACAAATTCCTCTTCATACTTCCATATGCACTGTAACACCAGGGTCCAGCACCAAGTTGTTTTCTAAAATTTTTGGGTTTAACGAGTACTTTTTTTGGAATGGATTACGGGCTGAAATTTTAATTTTTGACGGATGTTGAATATATTTTTATTGGACTTGCTATTTAGGTTAGAATCATTAAATATTTTTGAATTAGGTAAAATCTTTTTATGGCCCATGGAAAATTGGTGGGACAAGTTAGATCATTTTAGAGGTTGAATCGAGAGCCCAAAACTCGAAGAAAAAGCCCAATCAAAGCTCAAAACCCAAGCCCATGAAGCCAAGAACCAGTTTCCACGTTAGGCACGTTTCATGTTTCATGCCATGCACATCTCTCATGCACGGTTACTCTCTCTTTTTTTCTTTTTGTTCTCATCTAGGTTTTTCAATCAACTCTATAAATACATGTTTTTCTCTCCTGCAAAAGGAGTTGTCGCAACCTAGTTTTCTTTTTAATGAATCATCTTCTTCACGTAACTTTCATTGTCTTCCACTAAAAAACGATCGTGTGATAGCCCCACCACCCAGCCCATTGGCAAACCGTGAACCCCACGTCTCCCCATCGCTACGTCCCAACACGTGCTAGCACAGCCACACACGGTTGCTTCACGGAGTCATCTCTACACCTTTCAGCCATCCCGGTTGCCGTCCAACACCCTCACAGAAGCCCAAATGTGTGTGTCACCACTGTCGCCCGGTTTGTCCACCCCAACCTCCATCTCCATGTAAAACCGATGCCCAGAGCAACCACTGGAAACCACGTTCCACAACCATGGGAAATAGCAACCCACGGCTTTTGCCAAGCCAAAAGCCTATATTTTCTATAACCAAAACCAAAGCTTTTTTCTCCAATCTGCAAGCTTTTCTTTGCCAACGTTAGTGAACCACAGTGCCGCCGCCAACTGCTTAGCCTCAAGCGGAAACAACCAGAGTAGGTCGGTTGTGCATCGAGGTCTGCCGGGACCACTGCCTAGTAAGCTCACAAAGTGCCACGGCCTTGTTGTTCTCTCCCTCTCCCTATCTTTCATTACTTTCTCTCTCACTCTCTCCACACGTTTTCTTTCACTTCCAAAGTGCACTCTCGTCGTGCCCAGTCATTGGCCACCGCTCGTTGCTGATCATGGTAAGCCCACCGCTGCCCTCTACCCACCACGAATGGCTGCTTGGTGTTTTTTTTTATTTTTATTTTTTTAACTAAACTGTTTTTTCCTTAGGCTTTTACACAAATATTAGATAGAAGAAAAGTTTAGTTGTAATTACGATCTTGCCCTACCAGTCATGATCTGTTATTGTGTTGGGTTTGCTTGTATGATGGGTCGGGTATATCGAAATGGGCTGGTGTGTATTTTCAGTGTTGGGCCGTGTATATTTTGGGGTCGAGAACACGTATTCGCTTAGAAAATATTATAAGACCAATTTATGGAGTAATAAGATCATAGGCGTTAATCATCTTTTTTGTTTGGAGAATTTATATAAAAATCAAAATACTTTGGGAAGAGAAGATAATTTAGGGTTCCAAGGATTTTAGTCATTAGGAAAATAGAGATTTTTCTTTAATAATTCTGGTTGAATTATGAAGTACATGTTCATTCAGTACTTTTTATAGGTTAAGTGTATATTTTATAGGCATATTTTATAGATTTATTAGAGAAGAAATTTATGGAAGTTAAGTGTATATTTTATAGGTGACGATTGATTTTCATTCAGTACTGTTGTGAAGAATCTCTAAAAAGCTAAAAAATTCCGGTAAGCGGGGTTCCTATGCTAGACTTCGCACAAAAATAAAATAGGCTAAGGTTGATTTTTTAAAAATATGCATGTTTTGTTACGAGAAGAAATCTGAAACGAACTTAGTTATTTGTTCTACATTACTCATGAAATTCTGTATAAGAATAAAGTATTTTCTGGCATGACTGATGTAAACATGAGCTTATTTTTTGCATTCTGATATTGAATTGAGAAAAATGAGAGAATATGAAAATTTGATAATTTTTGCATGTGACGTGAAGATGTTTTGAATT
Organism: Juglans microcarpa x Juglans regia; assembly: GCF_004785595.1. Taxonomy (NCBI): domain Eukaryota; kingdom Viridiplantae; phylum Streptophyta; class Magnoliopsida; order Fagales; family Juglandaceae; genus Juglans; species Juglans microcarpa x Juglans regia. The sequence continues at coordinate 12,646,615 of NC_054608.1, forward strand.
TGTTTTGAAAAATGTGAAATGATTTGAATTTTAGTACTCGGTTTTGATGTGATGTGGCATCTGAAAAACCTTTGGCATGACTTTCTGATTCTATTGTCTCTTATTCTGATTCTGGTTTTGATATGGTGATTCTGATTCTGTTTTATTTTGATATGTGGCCCTGTCACGGGATATAATAGTGACCTCTGGCCCTGTCACGAGATATAATAGTGAACTCTAACCCTGTCACGGGATACAATAGTGACCTCTAGCCCTGTCATGGGATATAATAGTGACTTCTGGCCTTGTCACGGGATATAATAGTGACATCTGGCTCTATCACGGGATAGAATAGTGGTCTCTGCTCTGAGTGCAATCGCTTTGATAACATGGTGATTTATGTTTTGCTTGGCTTTCCGCAGAATGTACAACTCTACCACGAGAGTTAAACATGGCCTCTATTCTGATATAATGCTCTGATATGATATGATATGATAAGATGAAAATGTTCAGTCATGTTGTGCCAAAAGGGTCTTTGAATGTGAAAAGTTGGTGTCTGAATATGAAATGTTTGAAGTGTCGCTCTGATTTTTTGATAATATGTATTTTTAAGATTTGCTTATTGAAACTGAAATTTTTGTTTCTGCATTCTGAACTTTGTGAAAATGCTCATGTTTACATACTAGCATAATGTTCTCTACTTATTGAGTTGTTGATAACTCATCTCTTATCTCCATAACGTTTTTCAGATATTTTATGGTTCAGCTGGAGAACAAGACTAGGAAGTATTGGAAAAGTCTAATGATCATAAATGAATGAGTGCTAAGGGTACAAATATTTTTTTGGGAGGATTATATTTAGTAATTTTATCTTTAGCGGTTTTTAGTATGTTAAGTTATGAATAATTTGAGTCTTTGTGGTGATGTTATTTTATTTTATTGAGATTTTTGTTCAATGTTTCTGTCGAGGGACACAAAGTTTTAGATCGAACAAATAAGTTAAGTATTATGTGGAGTTTTTGTTTATTTATTATTGATTATTGGAGATTTTTTAATTATTAGGAGCTAACTCTACGGACCTCCGGGAACGGAGTGTTACATGCACAATCTAATTTATAAAATTACTAACATGCTTGTTGCTCCATGTAAACACCATACACTAAGTTCACATAACACAATAGAAAAATCTCTTGGAATCCGTACACATATTCATACTCAATCCATATATCAATTTTTCTGTTTTTGAGAAATGGATCACTTTCATTAAAATCTCCTATGGAGGAGATTGTGAATACAAGGAGGAAAATCCTCTGTAGAAATGATCTCATCAGGAAGAGTGAGAGCCTTCTTAGCTAGGCAATGTGCCACTGCATTGATAATCTTAGGAATATGGCCAACGTATTAGCTTTGAATATAAGTTAAGAAAATCTTAATATCTCTAATCAATAGACCCACCGAGCTTCAGTTGCTTGTAGTACCATTGATGGCCTGGACCACACAAAGAGAATCACCTTCTAGTATGATGTTGGGAAGATTCAAGTTTGAGCAGAGAATGACTGCTTTCAAGGCTGCAAATGCTTCAGCCAGCTGTGGTTCAGGGAAAAGATCATGAGGGGACATTAAGGTAGCAACTACTTTCCCATTCTAGTCTCTTATCACAACACCAACACCCGCTTTACACCTAACTTTGTCAATGGATGCATCCCAATTATCTTTGAAGTGATTATTGGGAGGCAAACACCATTGCCTGTGGGTCGAGGTAGAGTGGACTTTCTATGTTCTCTGGTCACAGCATATGTTAAATTCAGCTAGGTTCATTGTGACTAAAGAGGAGACTTGCCGAGGAGGAGTGAATTTGGATTCAGAGACCCAAGTGTTCCTACGATGACATATGTGCTTAGCTGTCATGGCAAATTTAGTGAGTTCCTCCTCAAAAAGAGTAGAGAAGAGGTGGTCTAACACTTCCTTAAAAGAGGTATCCATGATGCAGCATTTCTAAATTCTCCTCGAGCTTAGACTCCATACAGCTTGGGCAGATTTACACCACCACATGGCATGAGCTACAGTTTCAAGATGGCATAAACATATGGGACAAATAGGGGTTTAAACCACTTTCCTCTTATGAAGGTTGAGTTTAGTAGGAAGTATTTCCTTGGCTGCTTTCCAAATGAACATCTTGACAGAGTTAGGTCCTTTTAATTTCCAAATGCTTTGCCATAGACCTGTTGTTGGGATGTTCCAAGAGGATTGACCCATCTTGTTTTTTGAAATAGCTCCTTGAAGGTGCTATGCAGATTTCACTGAAAATATGCCATTAGGAGTGCCTCTCCAAGTCAGCATATCTGGGCTTCTACAAGGGCTAATAGGCATTTTAAGAATGATTTCTACTTCAAAATTGCTAAATACTTCCTAGACCAAATTAACCTTCCATTGCAGTGTGTCTTGATCTATTAACTGAACCATTTTTTTCTCGTTCCTTAAGGATTTTTGGGTTGGATTGGATCCTATAAGAGCTAGGGGATGGAATCCACTTGTCTTTCCAGATTTTCACCTTGTCTCCATTCCCTATCTTCCACATTAGTCCTTTAGTCAAGAGGGGTCTAGCTGAGCTGATACTCCTCCAAACAAATGAGTCATAACTTTTTACCTTAGTAGAGTAAAAATCAGTTTTGGGGTAATACTTGGTTTGTAGGACTCGAGCAGCCAAAGAAGAGGGACTTTGAAGTATCCTTCATCCTTGTTTAGCTACTAAGGCCAAATTAAAATGTTCACAATCCCTGAAGCCTAGTCCCCCCTCCTTCTTGGACTTACCCATTTCTTTCTACTTCATCCAGTGCATCTTGGCTTTGTTCTCCCTTTGGCCCACCAAAAAGTTTGCATCAACTTATTAATGCCCTTGAGAATACTTGGGGATCTTGAATATACCCATGCTGAAAGTGGGAATAGATTGAACAACTGATTTTAGGAGGATCTCTTTGCCTGCTTGGGATAATAGGTTAGTTTTCCAGCTTCCTAATCTTGTCTTGATTCTATCTAGTATTGGATTGAAGGCTCTAGCTTTGTGTTTGCCAACATAAGATGGCAGCCCCATGTATTTTTCAAAAGGACCCAAGGCCTTTATACCTGTTGTATTCAGGATGTTTTGTTCAGTAGCTTGCATAGTATTCTTGCTAGAAAAGATTGATGTTTTGTCAAGATTAAATCTCTGACCAGAGGCCTTTTCAAAAGTTGCAAGGATAGAATGCAAACTGGTCCATTCAGCTGGGAGTGTCTTACTGAATATAAGGTTGTCATTTGCAAAAAACAGCTGATTAATCTTGAGGGAATTTTGCGCTATAGGAATGCCTGAGATGAGCCCTTGATGTTTTGACTTGTTGAGTGAAAAACTGAGTATTTCAGAACATAAAATAAATAGGTAGGGAGAAAGAGGATCCCCTGCCTAATATCCCTTGAAGGAAGAAAGAGCTCTTGAGGAATACCATTTACCATAAGGGAGTATGATACTGTAGTCACACATTGCATGATCAAATCAATCCAGTCACCTTCAACGCCCTTTTTTACCATCACAGCTCTACGAAAAGACCACTCAGCCCTATCATATGCTTCACTCATGTCAAGTTTGAGGGCCATAAAGCCTTCCTTCCTCCCCCTCATTCTGTTTTGCATGGAATGCATTAGCTCATAAGCCATAATAATATTACCCGTGATCATTCTCCCAAGAACAAAGGCACTTTGGGTGTTTGAGATGAGGTTATGCAGAATAATCTTTAATCTATTAGCAAGGACCTTTGCAATAATTTTGTAAAAAATATTGCAAAGGCTAATGGGTCTAAAATTTGTGACTAGAGTGGGAAACGTTTTCTTGGGTATAAGGGTGATATAAGTGTCGTTAATAGCATGGAATCCTTGCTTAGAATTGAGAAGTTCCATCACAGCAACAACTATATCAGTTCCCACCACAGGCCAATGATCTTGGTAGAATATTGCAGGGAATCCATCAAGACTAAGGGACCCTAGTGGATTCATCTCAAAGATTCCTTTCTCTATTTCCTCCCTTGAGTATGCCCTCTTTAGTGTCTTGTTCATGTCAGCTGTAACAGTAGCCTTAACATGTTCAAGAGTTTCAATAATGCCCTCTGGATTGGATGATGAGAATAGATTTTGGAAGAATTCTCGAAACAATCTGCCCACCTCTACTTGACCAGACATAGTGATGCCATTCTCAGTATATAGTTCCTTAACAATATTTTTTTGATTTCTTTGAGTAGCACACTTGTGGAAATACTTGTTATTTCTGTCCCCTTCCTTCAACCATTTCATATCTTCCTCTTCTAGAACTTCATCAATTTCTTTTGTAGAAGATGCACTTGAGCATTCTGGTGGCCTGAGCTGGACTGTTGCAGGGATTTGAGTAAGTGTATTTTTTGAGAGACAATGAATTTCTGGTGAGTTTGAGTTGATCAATGCCATTCCCCTAATTGGAATTTACATCTCTCAAGTCCTTTCTTGGTAATTTCTGCTTTTGTCCCAGACCTGAGTGCACCATTCCAAGCTCTCCTTACAAGTGCCCCACAACCATCTCTCTTAGTACAGTAGGATTCATATATGAAATTCTCCTTCTATTAGAGGTAACTTCATGTTCATTAGTAAGATAGCTGATTACAAGAGGATTATGATCAGAGCATTGGATAGGCAGTACAGTGACCAAGTTATTATTGAAAATGAGATGCCAATCACAATTAATAAGAGTCCGGTTTAGCCTTTCTTTGATGAAATCTAGACATTCGCGGTTATTGCACCCTGTGTATTTAGATCCCTCATGGCCGAGGTCTCCTAGTTCACAATCCACAATGGCTTGTCTAAAATCCTCCATCTGGTTGTAAGGCCTATAGGAGGCACCCTGTTTCTCATCTTGTGACACAATTTCATTAAAGTCTCCCATTCATATCCATGGTATACCAGGGTCAAGTTTCAATAACCTCAATAAGTTCCAACATTCTCTTCTTCTACTCACAGCAGGTTGACCATAAAAACCAGTTAACAACCACCTTTTGTTTAAGGGTTTAGAGTAAACGTGAAGAGAGATGTGATTGAGTGAGTAAGAGTGCAACTCTGCATTCAAGTATGTTTTCCAGAAGGCTGCTAGTCCCCCACTTCGACCAATGCAGTCAACTATAAAACTAGAATCGAAGCCAATTTTATTCCTGATGAGTTCTAGTCGATCTCATTGACACTTGGTTTCACATAAGAAAACCATATCTAGGTCCTTTTCTCTCACCAAAAGAGGTGAAGTTCTTGAACTGTCCGAAGGTTCCCAAGCCCTCAGCAGTTCCAATAGATGAGTTTCATAGGGACTGTCAGAGCTATTCCAGAGCCACTGCCATTTTAGAAAATTTTGTCTCTTGAGGGTTAAGTTGGTCTCATCCTCCACCCCACCCACTCTTTTCCTACGACAACAGGAATCATCCACCACCATGTTTGTTTCCTTGGACCCCTTAGCTACTGAATTCTCCCTATTCCTAGCCATTCCTTTTCCAGTTAGCAAGTAATTTCTTAGTGGTTTGTCTAGTCATTGTAGAGTTTAAACCATTAAAAGAGACTCTAACCTGGCTGCCTTCACGTGTAGACATTATATCATGGTCAGCTGGCTTGTGAGTGGGAGGTAAGGTGCTGAGAGTAGGTGGACTTGACAGAGCTGTGTTTTCCACAAAATTTTCTGCTGCATTGGATGGGATCTTGAAGCTAGAGGACAATTCTTCATTAATTAGGCCATCCTCTCCTTTATTCCCTTCATCTGGATTATTACCAAAAGTGGAAACATACCTCTTTGGTCATGTGGTGAAGTACTGAGGACACTATTCTCTACTCCCAACTGTTCTGCTGGTAATGGACCAAGTTCTTCTTCCCCAGAACCTGACCCCTTACCATTAGAGTTGTTGTGTTTAAGCTCCATTGAATCCTCCACTCCTTCTCTTTTGTTTGACTGGACATGAGCATACTTTGCCTGATGCTTTGCTCTAAGCCAGGCACCATACTGCCTTTGAGTTTCTTCATGTGATCTTCCATCCCATGCAGACTTATAACATCTCAACTTTGAATGCTAGATTGAACCACACTGAAAACAGAAATTGGGCAGTCTTTCGTACTTGAAGGATATCCAAATTCGATGATCCCCCATTGAGATGAAACGACCTTGAGCAAGTGGCCCCATCCCATTTTCCCTATCAGTATCAACTAACAAGACTCGACGGATGGTTGCACCTAGCTTTTCACCCATATTCTTGTTCATACCTGCAAAAGGCGTGTTTTGAAATTGTATCCAGAATGGTTCCAATGTGAAATCGATGTCTTTTGGATTAATGTTGCCAACACATTCTTGTAAGCATACAAGATTCCTATCAAAAGACCACAGGTGACCCAACATCACTCTATGCTTCTCTTCTGGCCCTTGGAATTCTACCAAGAATCTGTTTTTTCCAACCTCTTTGAAAGATATTGATCCCTCTGCTCTCCATATTTTGGAGATGGTGGCTTTGAAAGCGCCCTTGTTGATAACTTTCTTTGAGACTACTTGTGCTACTAGGCACTTTTTACTCTTATCCTCTGAAAGCTGCATATCTTCGGATTATAGTCTCACTAATTGTTGTTCATCTTCAGTCAGACGTAGACCTTCATACATGTTAGCGAGTTCCTCCTCCATACTAGACTAGGTTGATTTAAGGATGCTATTGACTCTTCAGAAAAGGCTCCTAAGAGACTCCTGAGAGGCTAACCTCTATGCTCCAGAAGAGACATAGAGATGGAAAACCCATTCTTTCCTAGGGAGAGAGGGCAATCCATATATCATTTAACTCAACATACGACAAATTAACACAATCACATCACAAACTGCACATGAATCAACATCACTTCATACATCGTATAGCCACAATACAAACTACACATTTAATCCCATCACTTCGCATAGCATACAACCACATCGCAAACTACACCCCACTTCTTCTAAGTCTATCACAACCAACAATACAAACATAAATATAAATATGCCCACGTACTCAAACATAACACCATCAACATCCATACCAACTACATAAACATAATACTACTTGAGATAATGAGATAGAAATTATGCCACAAAGTAAGGGGCTGAGCAGTGAGGGAAGCATGTGGCTTGCTCTATTTCAGGTGTGGCAAACAAAGGCTGCGTAAGAGTTTGAGGCTTGTTGTAACAGTGGGGCTGGTTTATAAGCATGGAGGGGAGCCTATGGTGGCTTGTGGCTGGGCTTCATGGTGGCAGCTGGCTGCTAAAAAGCTTCAAGGTGAGAGAGGCAGCAAGTAGTGGAGACAGATAGGGTCAAAGGAAAAGAGTGCGAGGACAAGGTGATGTGTGTGGAAAGACAGAGACCGAGAGGAGGAGGAGCCCATTGTAGTGGTGTCGGACAAGGAGGAGCATGGTGGGGGTGGTGACTGAGGCTTGGGTTTCGACCCCAAAATGAAAAGCCACCCTGATTCACATCCCTGTGTAAAACCCACCCAAAAGCAAACCATCTCAGACTTCCTCCCTTTGTAGTGTGAGAGGTAAAGCCACCCCGTGTGCTGGGAAGCACCCCCTTTCTAGATTGGAGTCCCAATAAAGTCCAATTACTATCCATTGGCGAGGAGATCACATGCACCTGCATCATTTCAGTACTTTGCAATGTGAATCTCTGCCCAAAACTTGTCCATTGTCGTGCGAATCTTTGCCTTACCTTCCCTTTGTCGTGCAAAGTTCCAATCTATAAACAACAATGCATATTTGGCCATGCATTGTCCAGTGGATGCTCTGCCCTCTGCCAAGACCTACTAGCTCCGTGTGGTTTTGTTGAGATTTTCACAATTTGCGTAGGGGACCCTTGTTGTCTGTTCTAGAGGAAAATGGTTTATAAATTGGGATGCCCAAATGGAGTAAACCCACCCATATTAACCTCTACAAGCCACGCACCTCTGTTCCCAGGTCTGGGCATAAACATTGTTGCACCCATACCTCCTACCAGGTAAGCCCTTTTGCCCTCACATTGGTGTTTTTGTTGCTCTATATTAGTTTAGGTTCTTGTACCTTTTGGTTTATGTTAATTGGTGTTAATTTGCTCTATATTTGTTGCCCTTCTGCACTTGATGGATTCCTAAATTATTAGCATTTTGTGATTATTGCTCTTTGTGTGGTTTGTGTCTAATGCAAGGTTTGTGTCTATGCCTATAACTTTTGTTTTGTGTTCAAAATGGCATGTATGTATTTCTATTATTGTCATAAGAGCGCACTAGTGTCCGGCTTTTGTGGGCATTGACTTTCTTTGCTTTTGAAAGCATTTCGTGATTATTGTTATCTATGTGGGTTTGTGTCTGTGTCTGTGTCTGTGCCTATGATATATGTTATGTGTTCCAAAATGGCATGTATGTATTTCTATTATGGTCATAGGAGTGTTGTGGTTGCTCATGTTAAATTCATATCTTACATTTATTACATTATTTTTTTATTTTTAAAAATAATAAATTTAGAGTTTGGATGAATAATCATTTCATATAGAGTATTTTCTTCTATTAATATTGTTCCTTCTTTTTTCTTTTTTTTTTTTTAATGGGACAAATGCAAAAATTAAGAAGCCATGAAAATAATTGAAGCTACGTATAGGGAGGTTGCATGCATGTTGGGTTAGTACAAGGGTTGTCTCTGAGGGTTGTCCAATTTTGAATGATGTCTCGATCGCTCTATTTTTCATGAGGCTAGAGAAGGTGGTAAATTGGATTAAATTCAAATAGGAAAATGTTCAAAGAATATGTATGCATGGTAGGTGTAAAATGAAGTTTATGGTTGAAATTAAGATAGATAAGAGAGAATGCAATAACAAGTTTGAGTAATTTATCCTCTAAAAAACAAAAGGGGTAAGAAATTTTCTGATCACAAGCTCCAAAGTACTTACTTCATAGCATAGCAGATGTAAAATGAGACCTCGAGTGAAATAAAGGTAGAGAGAAGACTACACAAAGATGGTTAGAAGCATGTTTGATTAACCTTGTGGAAAGAAAGGGGTGGGGAAAGTTAAATATATATGATAATGTCGAAGGGTTTGGTGGGTGTAAAAGATAGACAAAAATGGGGAAAAGAGTAGAGAAAAAAAGCATATGAGTTGTATGGCCATTTGTCCATGATTCCATGAAAGCATCTAGGGGTGTAAGAAAAATCTGAAAAAACGGTTGAACTGGACCGGATCAAACCGAACTCACCGATTTGTAACAAGTCCAGTGCAGTATCGGTTTTCATGTTTTGAAAACTGATTTAAACCGAACTGGTACATATATATTTTTAAGTTTTTTATATTATATGTAATTTTTATATTATTATTTATATATATATTATATGCTACATTTTTAATTAATATAACATGAAATTCTAATTTTATTATTCAAGTCTATTAATCTTATAACATAAAATTAATATACTAATATAATTAGACACTAATTATACTATTTTAATCTTATTATTCAAGTTTATTAATCTCACTAATAAGTTTGACACTACTTGTATTATACTACTATACTTGAACATTAAAGAATTAGTAATTTTTAATAATAAATAATAAATTCTCACAATTAAGTTTCGTATTAAAAAAATATAATATTAAACATATATAGTGTCGCACATGTAAATGGTAAACTTGGAAAGCAAGACTGGACCAAAACTGAAAAAATCGAAAGTTTCGATTTTGGTGATGAATCAGTCCGTATCGGTTCATAAATTTCCAAAGTCGGTATATACCGGTTTGGTTCCAAAATTTCTCCAAAACCGAACTAAGTTGGACCCGTTATACCCCTAAAAGCATCCATGCACTTTGCCCTTCCCATCTCAACCCCCATTAAAATAATTCCCCCCCCCCTTCTCCCCTCCCCACACAGCTATCCATTTGCACAATGAATTTAGATATAGCACAGACAGATATGGCGATTAAGAAATCCCTCTAAAGATCTCTTATCTATCTCTATGAAGCCTTTATGGCATTATAACCTAGGTACATAATATATATAATCAATCATTTAATATCATGCAATATGTCTACCTCTCCATTGTTCAAGAATATCATTCAACCACTTCACTTAAAAGTTTAAGGTTTTGAACACATTTCGAATGGCTCCAAGACCTTAGTACCAAATCAGACCATAGGTTCCATCACTCTCTTTGGATTCTATTTCACATTTTTTTTTTACTCCAAGACCATGTTTGCTTTTTTAATTTTAGAATAGGGTGCCCTGTTTAGATGTTGTATGTGGTGATAATATACTTGAGAATTTTTATGACAATTTTTCTTACAGTATTATAAAAAAAACACCAGAATTTACCTGCTTTGCTACTTGTCCAACCTGTTATAACATATATGCAATACAAGTGTCCCAGTCCCCTTGGCCACCCAGCATGGTCGATTCAAATCCCGCCTAGTTTCATAGGTAGATGCTCTGTGCTCGAACCTTGGCGACAATTGCCTTCCAACGCGGCCGGTTTAAGATCCCGTCTGGTTCCTTAGGTTGATGCTTTGCTCTCTGCCTTGGCGACGAAGGAGGGAAACACTTCTCCCAAGTGCCCTTATGCTCCTTCTCTGCTCAGTGTGGTCGATATAAGATCCAGCCTAGTTCCCTAGGTTTATGCTTTGTTTTCGAACCATGGCGACCAATCGCCACCCAACATGGTCAATTTCATATCACACCAGGTTCCTAGGTCAATGCTCTGCCCTCGCACCTAGACGATGAGGGGGGGGGGGGGGGGAACACCTATCTCAAGTGCCCCAGTCCCCCATCTCGACTCAGTGCGGTCGATATTAGATCCCATTTAGTTCCTTAGGCTAATACTCCATGCTTTCACCTCGACAACTTCGGCCCCGGGGGGGGGGGGGGGGGGGGGGGTGGGGGACACCTCTCCCAAGTGCACTAGTCCCCTAGTTAGCCAACACGATCGATTTTAGCTCCCGTACGTAAATGCTCCACGCTCGAAATCTAGTGACCAGTTTTCTTCCAACATGGTCGGTTTCATATCCCGCCTGGTTTCTTAAGCCGATGCTTAGTGCTCGTGCCTCAGCGACAAGGGGGAACACCTCTCCCAAGCTCTCCAGTCCCCCATCTCCATTCGGTGCAGTCGATATAAGATCCCACCTAGTTCCCTAGGTCAATGCTCTGTGCTCGAACCTTTTGGACCAATTGCCAATAGCGCGGTCGATTTCAAATCACTCCATGTTCCTTAGGTCTATTTTAGATCACTACAGGTTCCTTGAAGACAAAGGGGGAGAACACCTCTCCCAAGTACCTGAGTCCCCCTTGCCACCGAATGCTGCTAATATCTGATCCTGCCTGGTTCCTTAGCCTATACTTTGTGCTCGCGCATCGATGAGGAAGTGGGGGAACACCTCTAGCAAGTGCCCCAGTCCCCCTTACCACCAGGTGTGGTCAATTTCATATTTGCCCTAATTTTGATCTCACCTGGTTTGCTTGGTTGATATTACACTTTCGTGCCTCGACAACGAACGGGGCAACATGTCTCACAAGTGCCCTAGCCCCCCTCGCCCTCAAGCGTGGTTGATACCAGATATTGCCTGGTTCCTTAGACCAATGCTTCGTGCTTAAGCCATGGCGATGAAGGTGGGAAACACCTATCTCAATTGCCCCAGTCCCTTTCACCACCCAGTGAAATCGATATCAGATTTCACTTGGTTCCTTAGGTCGATGCTTAGTGCTCGAATCTTGGCAACCAATCGCCACCCAGCGCGATCAATTTCATCTCCTGTATGGTTCATTAGGCCGATATTCGAAGCTCGTGCCTTGGAGACGAAGGGGGAACACCTCTCCCAGGTGCCCCAGTCCCCCCTACGCCACCATGCGCAGTCGATTCCAAACTTGCCTGTCTCCTTAGGTCAACAAGGCAGATCCTCGTTGGACCCTAACACGAAGACAAATAGAAGAAACAAGTAGGAAATACGGGATCACAATTGCTCAAAGTGGGTAATAAAAGAATGTGTGTATGATAATAAAAGGAAAAGGGATGACAAATTAGTCAACAGTGAGGCACCGGGTTGGGAAGGTGTTGGGCATCAAACTATGTCCCAGGCAGTCGAGGGAGTTACAATCTTGCCATGTCGGCTTGAATTGGGCCAAATCCAAGGTCCCCAGGGAGTCGTGGGGGTTCGCCTCTAGATACCCCCTCACTTTCTCCAGCCTGCAAGAATACTCGTCGCCACAAGCTAAGTTGCAAAAACTCTTGGCTATCGCTAGTTGTGAAGTGATATGGTGATCTGGTCAAGCTTCTCATTGGCTGCAGCAAACTCGGCTTTCAACTTCAGCGCCCGCCCCTCTTGGGGTATAAGCTTCTCTTGGAGCCGCCGATGGGACGCCGACAACTTAAAGTGTCGAGCCTCAGTTGCCTCATTGTCTCTTTGGAGATTTGGATTCTATGCTTGTTGAGGCACCCATTCAAGTCGCAATTGATGTCTATCGCCTTCATCAAAGTGTAAACATATTCCTCGTAGTGCTTCTAGGCCTCCGTTGCCTCCTTTTCAGGATGGAGCACTCGCGTTCACTCCAATCCCCTTTCCTCTACGGTTGCCCTTGTGGCAGACTGGAGGAGGGAAACCTCCTACCCTAACACCTCCTTATCAGCACGAAGACTGGACTCCACCTTACGGAGGTCCTTGACGAGCTTCCAGATGAGCTCGTTCTCCTCCTCTACCTCCTAGTGTATGCAAGGCCTCAACCTTGTTCTCCACCTCGACTTGCCCATCCACTACCCACGATGCCAATAGTTTAATGACCTGCCAACAAAAGAGCAGTCAAAACACTAGGACATGAGGACCCACTAGCAAACGAAATGAAGGGGAGGAGGAGAAACTTACTTAAGAGAAGATGTCGCTTAGCTGATTGGTCATCGCCTTAATCACCTTGGACCTAACGTCCTTTGTAGACTTTATGGTTGGAAAGGAGGATGAGGCACCTTCACCTCCCCAAGGCCTTAACTCCCTAGGAGGGCCAAGGGCAAAAGCCCGAGGGGTGTCTGGCGCCTGCGTCGTACCAAACCTCTCTCTCCCATATGTGCGGGCTGAGTCTTGCTTCGTTCGCCTAGAGTGGTTGCTGTCGGAGGAATCTGATGATTGAGACAGCTTATTGGTACGAATAGCTGTGGAGGTATCGTGCTTGATTGTCACTTCGGAGGGAGGTGAAAACGCTGAAGACCCATCTTCGCTCACCACCACAAGGTTGGCATGATAGAGGCCCTCGGGCAACACTATGCCCACCGGAGCACCGACCAAGCTTGTACAAGGAGAACGTGATCAAGAAACGAGTTATGTTCTCTTTAGGCAAGAGAACACTAATCCCTACCTCCTCTTCGTGCACTTTGACCGAGGAGTTGGTACGAATTGGATGCAGGACCGCTCGCGCTTAAACAGGTGAACCCAATCTTTTTATCATTGGGAACAACCCCTTAGTCAGATCGAATGGGGAATTCTTGGGCAGCGACCTCTCTAGGCCAACCATATGCCAGGCCACGAAGCATCAAAACAATATCCTAAAGGCATAAGGGTTTATCTGAGCGAGGGCCATGTCCAGGAAGTCCAAAACGTAGTAAACGGATGGGCAAAAAGGAAGCCCCGGCTCATGGGAGAACAAGCCAACGTACAGGGCTACTTTCTTGGCATTGAACTCAAAATTGACGGTCATCCAACCAACCTCGGGAGTGTCCTAGACCACAAACTTTGAGATTGACTTCAATCCCAATAGCGCTTCGACGGCCGTGGGGTCGAGGACCGAAGACCATCAAGATCCATCATAGGAGGACGACCCACTATGAGAGTTGTTCCTAGAGACCATTAGAGACGAGCGTGCGGGAGAAGATGCTAGATGATCGATAAGGCAGGAAGAGATACTGGCAATCAAAGGAAATCTAGCACGAGAGTTGAAGGGAGGTAGCTACTGAGGCTAAGAGGAAGAATAAACAAGGGAATGGGCAACGGTTGGGAAACCCCAACGAGAAATGCGAAGGGACGTGCAAACGTGATAGCGACGTCAGTTCCTGAGACGTGGGAGCGTGCGGCCATGCATCGAATTTATGGGGGAAGTGGGAACGAGCATTGGGAAGATTAAAATTCCCCCCACACCCACATGCCAAGAATCTATGGGATAACTAGAATGGTGGTTTTGTACCCATTCAGTTTGGGCCCGAGCTGTTGGATGAGGACCAGGGATGTAAGAGCCACTAGAAATTCAATGGTGGAATTTCTATAGGTTTTAGAAATCTCCTGAAAACTGCGTAAGTTTTTCACGAATTGACCAATCACATACAGTTTTGTCTGTCAGCATAGTTAGTGTTACCACTCAGTATTGAGCCAAAAATGTGATTTTATTTATTTGAGGTAGTTAGAAGTGTTAGAATGACTTATGGTTTATGTCATTGGACTTAGTTGATGATTTTGAATTATATGGTGCAATAAAACCATTTTTAATTTCCGGACAAAACGATTGCTCAAGAACGCGTTTTGATTATTTCGAGGCACTTCGAGGTTGAATTTCGATAAATGATTTGCACAATTAAGTTAGTATAAATATTTAGTACTTTACAATGCAAAATTTAAACTTTTCCAAGAGTGAATAGTAACCTTGATAGTAGCACCATGTGCAGTGTAGAATGTTCAAATTAGGTTTAAGAAGTTTTATTTGGACATTTTGAAATATTTTAGCAACACTTGGCGAATGGTATTGGACACTGGCACCAAGAGGAACCATGAGGCATAAATGTGATGGAAATCAAAGTGTGAGATCATGCCACCTAAGCAAAATACTATTCAATCTAGAATCCATTTTGTGCCAAATCAAAAAGAGTTTCAAACCTAGTGAAATCCTAAATACCTAGAATCCAATTGAAACCTCAAAAAGGTTAGAGGAAACTGAAACCCTAAACGGTTACCCCAAACTTGATTTCAAAATCCTAATGGATATGATTTTTAGTATTATGTTTAATTATTTGATTAAATCACTTCAAATGCTATTAATCCCTCAAATTCATATTATGACATCATTATTCAATCCTTAATTTTGAAAATTTGATTAGGCCAAGAAAAATTGGATTTGTGCTAATAGCATATCAAACCCTAACCAAACCCTCTTTAAACCCCAAAATGAAGCTCATTCGATTAAGGCCCCACGAATTTTGGCCACATTCACAAAGCTTCTTGAGGAAGATTCCACACACCCAAGGCTAACCACCCACTACTCAAGGTGGCTCTCAAATAATCTTTGATGGGAAAGAAAAGGCCACCTCACCACAACCACCTACATGGCACCTCAAGGTAGCCCATACCATGGGTAGTTTGCCCCTTATTGTGGCCAAGACTTCCATCAATCATAGGGTTATAAATGAACCAGTCTGTTCGATAGCCCTATCGGTACTTGCCCGGTTGAACTCGACTTGTGAAAAAAAAAGAAGCTCGCTCGTGAAAGTAAATACTTGCTCGATTAGTAAATGACACATTCCCGACAAAACTTGACTCGATTCGACTAAAGCTCGTTAAGACTCGCTCATTTATACTCAAGTTGACTCGTTAGTTCGAATTGATTAAAACTCATTCATATATTGATAAAGATATATATACACACCTATGTATATATACATATATATGTATTAGCTAATAATACAAGTATAGCACTTTTATAATTAAATATAAAATATGTAACCTAATTACTTATGCCTATATATTGAATATACTTCATAGTTATATTTTATAATTTGTACAAGAATCAGTCGATAAGATTTAATAATTTCATATACCAGTATGTGGGAACCAGATATAAAATAGATATATGCTATCATATTATGTGTATGTATTAATAATTTATGTATGCATATAATATATTGTTATTATGGATAAATATTAATTAGTTAGATATTAATTATTTATAAATTTTTAAAATCTTATAATTCAATAGAGGTTCTACTTGTTAGTTGTACAGATTCAATATTAGATTTTTTATTTATTTATCTAATTTATTAATTATTAAATCCTATTAAAAAAACCTTAGTCAGTATTAGACTTCACTCCAGTTCGTTTTTGGGACAAGCTCGAGCTTGAGCTCGAGTTCAAAGTTTAGCATACCGAGTCAAGCTTGAACAAACAATAAATAAAAATATTGAGCTCAAGTATTTTGAATCGAGTCGAGCTTAGCAAGCTAAAGACTGGCTTGGCTCGGCTCGATTACAGCCCTAATCACTCAAGACCTCACTTCACTCTTAAGTTTTTTTCAGGAAAAGTGCAGACCATTCCCTTTCTCATTTCGTCTCTTTTCCTACACGTTTTCTAGAGAGGAACTTAGAAGCTCTCTCAAGCATTTTTCTGTGCATTTTTGCTTGCAATTTTTGAAACTCTTGTAAGTATTTTCTCACAATAATTTTTTCATGAAAGTCTTGAGTCTAGTTTAAGTGGGTACCTTTTGTGTTTGATTTCATGGTCTTTTGATCAGTCAAAAACTGTTTTAACTATGGAAAGGTCATTCTGGATAATAAACTCAATAGTGTGCTATATTTTAGAGTTTTTAACCAAACTAATGGACAGATATTGGTCCGAACTTTTTATGAAGTGTTGCTAACATGTTTATATGAATGTTCGTTAAGGATTCATTGGAAGATAAAAGCTTTTGTGAAAGACTTTCTTAGATCTAGAAACTTAGAAAGTGGAAGTATTAAATAGTTTTTATTTTGTGAAAGCTTGGATCTTTTGTGGTTTAATCTTATTCCAATGTCTTTGAAATTTTTATTTTATGATCCTAAGCCTTTGATCTACATGCTAGGATGTTTCCATGTTTGTTTGAAGAGTTTAGGCATTGATTTGGGAATGTATGATTTTTATGCAAGAGAATACTTAGTTGGGTCAAAAGTGTGATGATTTCGGCTAGATCCATCTTTTGGTTTATTTTTAGCCATGTGATTTTAAGTTTAATGCTTGGATCTACTTTAGGACATATTTTTAAACCATATGATATTTTTAGTTTGTGGTTTTCATCATGATATGTCTCGGATCAAAAGGTTTGATGAAGACCAAAGTTAAGAACATTTTGTTTTTGTCCAAGTGTAGGAGCCAAGTACTTCAAGTGAGATTTTCTTATTTTTGGAGATTTTTATGTGTTGATTCAAAGCATGATAATTCTTAGAAGTTTGTTATGGATATGTTAGAAGAAAGTTTTGAATTTTTGGAGTTCTTGAATATATTTTTAAAGAGAGTCAAAACCTTGATATTCAAGGGTTTTTATTTTAGTTAAAAAGTTTGGATCTTTTTACTAAAAAGTTTCGTGTTTATGTGAAGAGGATATTTGTTGGTTGTTTTAAGCATACTTTTAAGTATAGGATGTGATGATCTATGTTCCAATGTTTGGGTTTAAGTATAAGCGTTGAAGTTGGATAAATTTACAACAAAAATCAAAGAGAAATAGCCTAAGGGTGTTTCGGTCTTTGTGTGGTTTTTCTAATTGTGATTTGTTTTAAATTTCTCTAAGTTGATATTTGAGTTTAGTTATTTTTGGAGTTAGAATGTGAAATACTTAAGTTAGGGGTAAAATGGTAATTTTACTCTAAGTTAGCATTTTTTGTGATTATAAGTTATAAGTGATTAGTTTCTAATATTTAGAATCCATACTTACAGTTTCTCGTATTTCGTACTTTTTCCCGTAAACGCGACAATCGCTGTAAGTTTACTTTTAACTTACTATCAGATTACTGTGTATGTTTGATAGGTAAGGAAACTACTGTTTATGTCTTTATGTTATCTTCTATGCTATGTCACCTCATGTCTGTCTGTTATATATTACACTGTCACGAAATACTTATCTGTTACATAATTTATTATATCACGTAATGCTTATTACACGTATGTCATGTCATGTATTGCTATCACATGTGTGTCATGTCATGAAATATTATCTTGTATGAGTTTCAAAATATTATCTGTTACATGTTATGCCATGTGATGAAATGTTATTTGTTACATGTTATGTCATGCTATGAAATGTTGTCTGTCTCATATTACGTCATGCATTTCGTCTCACATTCATGCCATGTCACGTTATGCCAAAGGTTTTTCATATGCCACATTATATCAAAACAGAGTATTGAAATTCAAATCATTCTCACATACGGAAAACAAAAGTCGGAGCATCTTTCTAAATCAATGCACAATTTTTCGTATCTCAATATCGTTCTTTTTCAGATTTCAGGGACATCATGATAAAATTTAGCTCATGTCTACACAATGCATGACAGAAAATATGTTTCCTTTTTCATACAAATTTCATGAGTATGCAAATAAACGACTGAGGCTGTTTTCCCAAGTTCTCATTTCATCACAAAATATGCAACGTTTTCAGAAAGTCAACCCCAGTCTCAACAATTCGTATAAAGCCTAACATAGGAACCCCGCTTACTTGGACTTCTTAGCTTATTCAGAAATTCTCCACAATAGTACTGAACAATTGTCAATCGTCACCTATAAATATTCATGTAACTTAAATAAATCTCCAGTGAACAGATAAATCTCATATTACACTTGAAGTACCTATTTTAGTTCCTCAAAAACTTAAGATTTCTTTTAATTCTAAAATACTCTCACTTCCTAGATTCCTCAATATCCTCATAACTATAAAACTCAGAATATTTCTAAAATTGCATAATAATATTAGTAATAGATACAATTATGGCATAAAATACATATATGGTTTAAAGGCTCATTAAAATAAAACTGATTAAAGTAGGAGGACGAATGTTTCATTTAATAAAAATAGACTAGTTAGTATGTCTTTAAGGAGTTCAAAATAGAAATCTTACACCACTGTGTACTTCTAAAAATATTAATATTTATAATATCTTTCAAATATTTATTAAATTATATTTAAAAACAAAACTCATACAAGTGAATTTAACATATAAAAACTACAATATGATCAACTTGTAAATATTTTGTTTAAAGCACTGGCTTAGATTATAAGCCCATACCTCTATGCCCAAAATAGACTATAACCCATGTAAAACAAAACTCAAGCCTTCAGATTCAATAAGCAAATATTAATTCGTGTTCTAAAGAAGGCAAAATAGTAAAAAGAAAAGAACACCTAATATTATCAGAATAGCTGAGATACATAAACATATGAATATTTCCTTCTTATGAAAACTACCACAAAACAAAAGGAAATGAGGAGATGGGCAGCGGCAGAGGCTTACCCAAGGGAAACCGAGAGGCAACTAGCAATAGCAGAACATGTACTTACGGCAAGCACCAAAATCACCAAGATACGAGTGAAGTTTAGGGGTTTTATGGCAAAAATAGGGCACGGCAAAAATAAAACACAACAGAGCAGTGAAGGACCAAACCAAAAGGGGAAAGCAATGGGAATAGATCACAAGCATGAGCCACGAAATTAGTAAGGGAGAGTTAAGAGAAAGCAGATTAATGGATGCTCACAAACAGACCTGCAAATGGAGAGAAAAAAAAAAAGAGGTGAAAAAAAATCTGCTGAGGAAGAGATTTGCACGGTTTTATAGCACAAAAGAAAATCGAAAATTAAAGAGATGGGAAAAGAAATATTACTCGCCGAAGATTGAGGAATAAATGGTGGCGTTGGCTGACTTGCAGAGGGGAAAATCCGAAAATAAGATGAAGGAAGAAGAAACATTGCAGACGGTAACCCAAATGAAAAACAGAGGAAAGAATAAAATGAAGGAGAAGAGGAGAAGCAGTAATCGCGCCGCACGGATTGAAGACGGGGAATGAAAACTGAAAATGGAAGTTGGAGATGCAGCGGTGCAGGAGAAGAAAAGAGAAGAAGAAACCCTACGGCTGAACCAAACGACATCATTTGGGGGGGGGGGGGGGGAATTACTGGGCTGGGTTTGTCACGGGTTGGGCTGGAGACCAAAAGGGCTAGGTCCAAAAGAAAAATAAAATAAAATAAAACACACAAAAAGGCACAGTCCGAAAATAGAAGGGCCCAACAAAAAAAAATGCACAATAAAAAGAATTTAAGAGCCAAATAAAAACACAACTTAAAATTAATAAAATAAAATAATTAAAGTCCAGCAATAAAATTATTCATCAAGGCAAAAAGTAAATTTAAATGTAAACAATAATTAATAACAAGCAAGCACAACAAAATAAATTTCACAACTTAAAAAAATATAATATAAATGCAACTAGAAATTCGATAAATTTAAAATAAGATAATTACTATTTAAGTTAATTAAAATAATCATTCACAACAAAATAAATACGTTAAATTGCGGGGTATTACAGATAGTGGATGTGAGAATATCCAACAAACAAGCCAAAATGGTTCCTTGTAACGATCTAGTTGTGACCTTTGACCACAACCATTTGGTCTACTTGTTAGATAACATCAAACTGTTTGACGCAGTCACCTCCTAATTGGTAAGAGAACAAGGTCTTGGACAATTGCTCAATTGCATTTCTTTTTGTTTTTAGATGCTGCAAGCACTGTAATGATATCCTCATCGACTTATCTTGTACATCTGCTTCTAATTTAAGGCAATTTTCTTTAAAAAAAAACTTAGACTTCTATAAATAAAGAATAGATCAGCTCTAATTGTCCTATTTCAATGCTTTTCATCCCCGACTATAAAAAATAAATATGGTTGTCATCCCCACTAGGTGCATTAGAAGAGAGAAATAAGAATTGATAAGGTTGGACATATCTATTAGATGATAGTGTGGCAATCTGAATTAAGGATTGATGATAAAGATTAGAGACAGATCACCTTGCAGCATTATAGTCCATGACAATATGCAAATTTTCCAAAACCAAAGAAAACCCAATATGCTAAACGAAAGGAAAACCGAGTAGGACAATTGCAAAGTAAAATCCAAAAACCCCAAAAACAAATCCATAAGAAAACAAAACCCTAGAACTCTCAGTGTAACACCAACTTCAGTCACACAAAAATTGAACCAAAATCCTAACTTCATGTTCATAACCCAAACCCATTAAACTACAATCCAGTTTTGATTACCGCTATCACAAAGCAACTCACAACTCCAAACACATACAACAAAGACACACAGTAATCTTGTTTCTTATGCACACTTGCGGCACAAAATAGAGAGATGAGAGAGAGAGACGGTGGAGGAGAGATGGCATACAAATGAAGAGGAGGAGCATGGTCTCGATGTTGGTAGACAACATTGACGACAAACGCCAACGAGCTGGAGTGGTTCTTGAGAGATGTAGCGAAGAGTGAAATAGAGAGAGGGAAAGGCACAGAGGAGAGAAATGGACATAGTGAGTGAGAGGGAGAGAGATGTAGCGAAGAGTGAAATAGAGAGAGGGAAAGGCACAGAGGAGAGAAATGGACATAGTGAGTGAGAGAGAGAGAGAGAGACGGAGAGGAAGACATAGAGTGGAAGGGAGCCATCAGGGGAGGTTTCTATGCAACATAAGGAAATGAGAAAGAGGGAGACATCAGAAGAAGGGAGGGGAAAAGTGAAGACGACCGAACCCTAGGCTTATTTCCCTTTTGTTTAAAATTTTGACATTGTACGGCAATGAAATCTCGCCACAAATAAACAAAGAAAGTGCTGGAATCTATATTTAAGGTATTTTGCGGCATTTTAATATCGCTGTAAAAAAATATAGTGAATCCCTATTTGCTGCTGGTTCTATTTGCCACGATGGATTTTCGCTGCAAAAGGTTTGGTTTGCAGCAACTTTACAAATCGCCAAGAGCAAAAGTTGGAAACAGTAAAACATTACCATTTGCCTCTAGATTTCTGTCGCCGCAAAAACTCATATTTCTTGTAGTGCTAGAGAGAGATCAAAGAGAAATCAGCTGGTGTAATCAGGAAAATCAAAGGTTAACCATTGATGTTCTTTTTCATTTTGGTGATGGTTCTAGCCATTTGGTACAAGTATTTGCAAAGTTTATTATTTGAAAATACGTACCTGCTATTTGTATTGATTGCTAAATGAGTAAGGACCCTGAGTTTCTTAACATCGGCGAGAAAGTATTGTCATCTGTTAGTTGATCGAACACTTCTGGAATTGGTCTAAATAAAAATGCTTATTGATAAGGAAACAATTATTCTTTTTATAATTAATATTAATAGTATTATTTCAAGAAATACCAAACTTCGTTGTCTATGTTGTTGACCAAAATTACAAAAATTTGGTCTAATTGTCATCATCAATAATTAATACAAAGTCTTAATTGTTTTATAATTATTTTATCGGTATAGGAAACTGATTAAGTTACAACTGTTTTATAATTATTTTATCTTTATATTAAATGAATGTCAGTTTATAACATTAAATTTTATTTTTATTAAAGTCACATTATGGTATTTGTTGATTGTGAAATAAATTGTAAAATAGTTGTATCTATATCGTGACCCATTAATATATAGTCGTTCACCACATTAATCTCTTTAGGAATGTGATTATATCAAGTCATTCTCTCTAAATTCTAGCAGCACCCTCCTTTGCTAAAATCTTTGCTAGAGTTGACTTCTTTGCACAAGTAAAATTACAAACCGAACTTAACCATTAATAGATCTTCCAAAATAGTCTGCTATTTTCAAGCCTTTACACTACACTAGGGGTGTTCAACTGGGTACCGAACTAGGTATTCGGGTATACCCGGCCCGAATATACTCGGTTTATGACCAGGGCCGGAACCCGGATTAATCCAGGTTTTTACAATTTTTACAACCAGGAAATTCGGGTTTCGGACAAAATCAGGTTTTTTTTTTTTTAGTCCATATTTCAATTTAAAAGCCTATTTTTTTTTTAAATGCCTATCACTACAACAAATAAGGTCTTTTGGAACGAAAAGTTTTATCCTAAAAGACTGGCATTTCATCCCAAAATATTTTTTGAGATGAAAAAGAATGTCCCAAGTTTGTCCTTATAAAATCGTCCCAAAAGGTATTTTGGGACAAAAATCACAAATTTTTCCCAAAAAATATCTTTTGGGATGAAATTAAGCTGGACCATTCGATCGCATTCGACCTCGTGGGTTATATATCTGAGAGGATCCGATCAGAGGCACGGTTCATTACGACAGATATATTGCCGTTTGAGGTCCTCATTACTCAATTTTTGCTACATGCAAGGGTCGTGCCCGAACCTGTCGAGCTTTCCCGAGAGCCGATGGGACTAATCAACAGTACTACCCTGTCATGGAGCACGGGACACTCGAGATTTTGTTTTAGTGGAGTTGTTCCTGACAGGATTGAAATTCAGAGAGATGCACAGTAGAGAGATACTGGAGTACCGGCTGGTGAGACATTTGCACAGGCCGAAGCATCATGCACATCTATTCGTGAGAAGATAGCTGACATATTGCATGCTGAGATCGACGTACACACATCAGCAGTGATTGATGCAGTGCATACTACCATATCTGAGTTGCGTACAGAGATTATAGCTACCATCTCTAGGTTACGTACAGAGGTTAATGAGTTACGTACAGAGATTAATGCCAATAATGCAACTCAGGTCACGCTCAGTACTCGACTGGCACAAGTAGAGAGACAATTAGCTGCAGTCAGGGATGTGTGTAGAGACCTCGCATCACAGTAGTTTCTATTTTTTATTTATATTTTTTTTTATTATAGTTATGGACAGTATATATGATGTTTTGATAATTTGCTTTATTTGTAAATTAAATATTTTATTTTTTTTGGAGTAATTATTAATTTATATTATGTAATGTATGGTTGATAATATTTATTTAACTAAAAATCTTATTTAACATAAAAGAACACATTAAAATATTTTTAAATTAATTACATAAAATTAATTACAACCGTTCGAACTCAACAAATTATCGTTCGAACGGTTGTGAACTTTTCCTGCCATAATAAATTACTTTCCCGCCAAGAGTTTAATGTTCGAACATGTTTATTACCATTCGAAAGGGAAAAAAATTTTGAGATTATCTAATTCGTCACAGAAAAAACTGTTCGAACGGTCAAATGACCGTTCGAATGATTTTGTAAAGTCATCAATTTTTTGGGACGAAATTTAAATTTCGTCCCAAAAGCTCAAATTTGTTGCAGTGTATATTATATGAAAGACTTTTCAAGAAAAATACATGTTGAAGAGCTTAATTCCCTTTATGTAAAAGCCTAAAAGCCTATCTTTATTAAAAAAAATGTTGAAAATCATAATTGTTTTATAAAAGCCTATATTTTATTAATTTTTTTTGAGTCAAGTTAAAAAGCATAATACTAACATTATCCAGAATAATAAAAATATATAAAAATAAAAAACTAAAATGCATGCAATTCACTATATATTACATTATTTGTTATTTATACATTACATTACAAAATACAAAATTACAAGATATGAATTACAAAATCACTAGCATGGTCTTCCATCAATGATTTAATCTCACACCGAGTAGCAACTTCAAGTGATCTGACTGACTGAAAGAGATCCTGCAAAAAACAAAAGTTTTGAATACTTAGAAAAGCTATGTAGTCTTTTAATCTCACACCAAATTATAACGCCAAAATTGTTGATGAGAACAAAACTCACCTTGAGATAAATTCCAATTATTCTCTTAATGGAACAGCAAGATAAATTACACTTCTAAGCTATGTTGCTCACAGTGCATAACAAAATAAATGACAAGTCAACAACATGTCCTAACACTTCATCAGAAACACTAGATAACAAAAGGAAGACACTCAAATAATAAACCAAAGATGTTAGATCCAAAGCTTTTGGGAAGAAAAATGCTACCACCAAGCAATACATTTGATCTCTCACAGCATGCTTAAAAAGGAAATCCACGTCACCACACTTGGACATGTTTATGCAAAGTAATCAAAGATTCTCCTTCAAGTTCAAGGTGTTGTTGCATTCCATATCATATAAAGAAAACAATAGAAAGTAAGACCCATGACACTGAAGTAAAAAAAATCAAATCAGGTTTACCACTAACTGGAACAACAAGAAGAAAATTATCCTTCCCACCCAACAATCTGAGCTATGATGAGGCAATGCAAAATTTAACCAAAAAAGAAAATTAATTAGTTACTAAATGTGGCAGCATAATAATGGCTCCAGAGCAAGGAGCATATTAGTGAGCAAGGAGGCTCAATGCATCACATAAATTACATTATTATAAAAGAAGGCATAAAACAATGGAGTACCAAGGAAATTTTTGAGCTTATTAGAGCATAAAGCAATGAGTGTCAAGCATAAAGCATAAAGCAAAGAGTAGAAGTTATATAAATTAATAGAAGAGAATCGACAAAGGAGCCAAGGAAAATAGTCAATTTCTGTAAAAGTTAAAAAGTTTCTTTAAACTTAAAAGTTTACAATATTTTAACTTGGACCAAGAACACACTGCCATTAAAGTAGCTCTAAGAAACAGAGGAAAAAGATGGAAATATGTTAACAACCATCCAATCTGATGACAACCAGAATTATATTTGTGAGTTTGAACCACAAAACTAAAGAAAATAACATGAAAAAATATTCAGAAACCAAATTATATTCTCTGCCAAAAATATGTTCCTACCATATGTAAATGGAAAAACTACACGATAATACAAACAAATCTGTTATAAGAAACTGGGTTTAACATCATCTAAAACTAATGCCCACGATCCAGATCTCACAAACCCAGATCCAGATCTTATTAGAAAACTTTGTGGTTATGGATATTTTCACTCTTCTCCCTTCTAGGTCTCACAAATCCAGATTACTCCATTCAAACATTCACATCAAAATAAACCCAAAATCAACGGAGAGAACAAAAACCTAGTTGCAGAAAGTAAGCCAAGACCATAAAAAAAAAAATAGATCTAGCAAAATAACAGCATATAACAGACCCAAATAAATCAATAAAACCCCACATTTAAAAACAGACTGAAAACAGATTCTAATCCTTTCCTACATGCTTACAAATCTAAAACACTGTAAAAAAACACAGATTTGGAAGTGTAAAGTATAGGTTTCGGGGATATTTCCCAAAGAAGGAAATACGAACCTTCGGTTTGTCAAGAAGAACTAACATATAGAATATTTCACAACCCAAATCGAAATAATAGCACCAACACAGAGTGAGTATGTGAAATGGAGAAAAACTAACCTTGGTTGTAGAAGTCGACGACGGAGCGAAAAACTCATATTTCTTGTAATGCTAGAGAGAGATCAAAGAGAAATTAGCTGGTGTAATCAGGAAAAGCAAAGGTTAAGTACCATTGATGTCCATTTTCATTTTGGTGATGGTTCTAGCCATTTGGTACAAGTATTTGCAAAGTTTATTATTTGAAAATACGTACCTGCTATTTTTATTGATTGCTATATGAATAAGGACCCTGAATTTCTTAACATCGTCGAGAAAGTATCGTCATCTTAGTTGATCGAGCACTTCTTGTATTGGTCTAAATAAAAATGCTTATTGATAAGGAAACAATAATTCTTTTTACAATTAATATTAATAGTATTATTTCAAGAAATACCAAACTTCGTTGTCTATGTTGTTGACCAAAATTACAAAAATTTGGTCTAATTGTCATCATCAATAATTAATACAAAGTCTTAATTAATTGTACTATTTAAAGCGAATAGTGTTTGGGTGGAAGTTATAATGGAGATTGTGAAATTATCGGTATAGGAAACTGATTAAGTTACAACTGTTTTATAATTATTTTACCCTAAATTAATTTATTAGCTTGGCACGACCATGTAATTAAGGGCATAATCTATTTAAGAATATGAAGTCTTACTTGTGTGTACGTATAATAATAGGCAGCAGCCCACAGGTTGAAACCCAAACCACTAAATCCAGTTAAAAACTCCCACAGGTTGAAACCCTAACCACTAAATCCAACCACTAAATCCAGTTGCAAACTCCATTTTACTTTGTAAAACCACAAATTAATTATCTTAAACAAAATATAGACAAACGTCACAAGTTAACCTATAAACTTAAACAGTATTAAATTGGGCAAATAGTCTTCAATTCATACTTTCAAGCATTGAATGATGGCCATTTTCAGGTTCACTAAATCATACTTTCATTGCTTTGATTCCTAAGAGAAAAAACCAGAGAGAGTGAGTGAGTATAGACCTATTAGTCTCTGCAATGTTATCTATAAACTCATTTCCAAAGTTTTGACTTTCTACCTAGTATTATCTAAAAAACTCATACAGATTTTGTTGCTGGGAGGATTATATCTTATAACATTCTTGTGGCCTATGAAATAATTCATTTTTTGCGGAATAAGAGAAGGGGAAAAGAGGGTTACATGTCACTCAAACTTGACATAATTAAAGCCTATGACAGGCTTGAATGGAGCTATCTTGAGAAGGTTATGCAGTAGATGGGATTTTAGGATAAGTGGATACAAATGATTATATTCTATGTGAGATCAGTGAGTTTTTCTGTTCTTATTAATGGTGAGCCTACTGGTCCTATCTTTCCATCTCGAGGTGTTAGCTAGGGAGATCCTCTATCCCCTTACCTATTATTATTATGTATTGAGGGACTCACCTCTCTTCTAAATCAAGCAACACGAAGTGGTTTGTTGAGTGGGGTTAAAGTTTGTAGAGAGGCACCTTTGATTAATCATCTGCTTTTTACAGATGATAGTCTTCTATTTTGTAAGGCTAATGTCAATGAAACCTTGATAGTACACAACCTGTTAGAGTCTTATGAACAAGCTTCTGGACAGAAGATCAATAATAGGGAAAAAAAACTCCTATGGTTTTCAGTGCAAATGTACAACTTGCCACTAGAACTTATCTCATGCAGTTTTGTGGAATTCAAGCCTTCCAACAGTATTATAGGTATCTTGGTGTAACACCACGTTCCCAGAGATCCAGAGAGTTAGTTCATATTATCTAGAATCATCTCCAACATCACAACTATAAAATTCAGAAGACTCCATAAAATATTACTTCCTTTGCTCAACCAAAAATCCATGTTCCTTCAAAAGGACAACAAAGAAATTCTCCATAACATAAATTAAAAAATCTCCAAAGATTCAAAAAAATCCTTAACCCAACACATCAAGATATCCAAAAATAATCAATTTACTAACTATGACTCTCAGATAAGTACTTGTACCCTCATGCACTTATTCCTCTACGATCATCACACCTTACTAAAACTCCATACTCTTGTTCTCCAACTGAACCATCAAAATTATTTTAAAAATGTTTGGAGATAAGGGGTGAGTTATCAACAACTCAGTAAGCAGAGAACATATACTAATGTGTAAACATGAGCATTTACAGAGTTCAGAATACAGAACAAAATACTTTCTTTCAAAATATAGAATCAGAATATTTGTTTTCAGAATGCAGAGTCAGAACATGTTATCAAAAATATCGGAGCGAAAGTTTGAAAATATTCATAATCAAAATCCTTTTGGTATAACATAAATAGAAACATCACATCTTATCTTATCATATCGGAATAGAGACCATGTTTAACCCCTGTGGTATGGTTGTGCAAACCCCGGCGGCCAATCGAGTAGAACAGAATGTGAATCTTCCAAAGTATTTTGGCATAACATATATGATTCATCATCATCATCATATCAGAGGATCATATCAGAACAAATGTCATGTTTAACCTCTGTGGTAGGGTTGTGCATTTGCGGATAACCAAGCAGATGCATAACGAAACTGAAACAGAATACCCCTATTCTTTCCCATGATAGGGTCATATCATATCGGAACAAAAGCCATGTAAAACCCCCATGGTAGGGTCTCCAACTAAATAGAGTAGAAACAGAATCAGATGCAGAACTAGATAGTCATGCCAAAGGTTTTTCAGATGTCACATCTTATCAAAATAGAGTATTGAACAGAATCAAAATACAAATGAATCAGATCACAAAAACATAATTTATGCACAAAATTTCATATTCGCTCTCTTTTGCATAGTTCAAAAACAAAATGCCAAAATAAGCTCGTGTCTATACCAGTCATGATAGAAGATACTTTCTTCTTATACAGAATTTTATGAGTAATGCATAACAAATAACTGATGTCGTTTTCAAAATTTCTTTTCATAACAAAACATGCATATTTTTCAAAATCAACATCAGCCCATTTTATTTAATTTTATGTAAAGTCTAGCATAAGAATCCCGCTTACCTGGACTTCTTAACTTTTCAGAAATTTTCCTCAATAAATGCCGAACAAAAATTACTCGTCACCTATAAAATAATCACGTAAGTTTCATAAATTTCCACTCGGACACATATTTCGATATTTAAACCTGAAATTCTAAATAACCTTTTATCCTATTTTATCCTAAAAAAATCTAGCATTCTCATGACCCTAAGATGTCAACAATTCTCGAATACATCGATTCTCACTTAATCTCACCTACTAATCGATTAAATTCTAAAACCATTCTCGGCCCCCACTCAACTAATTTCTAACACCATAATATCATCATAATAAAAAGACAATTTTATCTCAATCAGACTGAGGTCGTCCGTAAAAAAATAAACACATCTCATATCGAAATTTCAAACCTCATGCCTTGACTTTTAACTCTGGGGGTAAAAATGTAATATCCTGACCTAACCTTCCTTATCAAAACTGTACGTAACATGCAACAATAACTTTCTAAAGAAAAAGCTGAATCTTATCAGAAGGGCAATCGTGCTACAGA
This sequence comes from Juglans microcarpa x Juglans regia, assembly GCF_004785595.1. Lineage (NCBI taxonomy): Eukaryota > Viridiplantae > Streptophyta > Magnoliopsida > Fagales > Juglandaceae > Juglans > Juglans microcarpa x Juglans regia. The sequence continues at coordinate 12,676,303 of NC_054608.1, forward strand.
GGCGTTGCACTCCGCGGGAGAGAGCTTGTGATATCCTGTACTTACGTGTATTTTGACTAAGGAATTTTTGCATCTCTTAAGGTTATGGGCTTTCTTGCTTTAAATTTTAGATGATTTACGTGGTATTATTTTAAGATTTTTAATTATTAATTTAATGTGTTTTCTTATTGTTCATTATTATTCATTATTTAAATTTCTCTTTATTTTAAATTAGTTTATTTAAATTATCGTTTTGAAATCATTTTCGTTGGATCAGTTTCGAGACCCCGAGTTGAAAGACTGGATCTCATTTATTTCCATTCCTTTTTCTTTTTCCCTTTTCTCTTTTTCTTCTTTCTTTTTCTTCCTTTTCTTTCTTCCTCCCCTACTTTTCCTCCCGCGTAAGACACCCCTCCCCTCTCCCCAGTCCGTTTGTGTCGTCCTCCCACAGCACCGCCATGCGCCCCCATTTCCATCAACGCCCCTCCCAACCGTTTCTCCACCGACCGGCGACCTCACCCCTTTGTTTCTAGCCCCTCTTGCGCTGTCGTCAGCCCCCACACACGGCTTCAAGCCGCGGCACCCATTGATCTCGTGCGCCACCGTGGCGCTGCCATCGGCCACCACCTTTTCACCACATCACTGGCGACCTCCCAGCTACCTAACCACCCATCCTCAGTCCCGATCCAACACCCTTGAAGCCCCTCTAACTCATTTTTTGATTTGGGTATTTTGGTCTCCAACGCAGCCCAAGCCACCACCCACGGCCAACCACCACGACCATTAGTTTCACCAACATCCCTAATCCCTTCCCTTCCCTAGTAATCGCAAGTCTTTGTTTGTCCCCGTTTAAAAGTTGGGTTTTTGAGACCCCCGGCCTTAGTCCATTTTTCAATATTACATTGATGTGTCTCCACTTCTAGTACCTCTGTGATCCTTCAAAAATTATATTATAGCACTGTAAGTATTTTTTCTAAAGAACTTTTGAGATTTAAATGGATTTTTGGGCTAACTCATATTTACTGTGAATTGGTTGGTTGTGCCGGACTGAGTCTGAGGAGTAAGGGGTTGGTTGGATTGGACGATAAAATTGTTTGTGTGATTGGTTTATGCTGTGAGATTTATTGGCGGTTTCGGGTTTAAATATTGGTGTTTTGAGTTTGACGTTAGTTATAGTGGATATTGATCATTTTAGAAAGTGATGATATATTTTGAGATTATAGTGGTTTTAAGTTTTGAGGAATTAAAATAGGTTATTTTAGAAGCTTAGGCTTAAATATCAAAACATGTGATTGATTGGAAACTTACGAAAATTACGTGATTATTTTTATAGGTAATGATTTATAGTCGACTCGACATTTTTTAGGAAAATTCTGAAGAACTAAGAAGTCTAGGTAAGTGGTGTTCCTATGCTAGATTTGCATAAAAAGAAATGAGCTGAGGTTGGTTTGTAAAATTGTGCATGTTATTTTAAAAAGAAAAGGTGAAAAACAACCTCAGTATATGTTTTGCATTCACTCATGAAATATGTATGAAAGATTAAAGAAATGTTTTTGAGATGAAAAGTGTAGACATGAGCAATATTTGACATATTTCTAAAATGTGAAAAAGAGCTAATATGAAAATTGACATTTTTGTACATGTGATATGAAATATTTTGGATCTGTTATTGATCATCTGAAAATGATATGAATGTGTTCAGCACGTGGTTTGATATGATATGGATATGAAAACATTTGGCATACTTATATGTTTTAATCCTAATTCTGAATATGGTTCTAATATGGTGATATTGGTTTACGTGATATGGTTGGTACTAACATGATATGGTACTAACATGATATGATATGGTATGAGTGCACCCACTTTGGAAACAAAGTGGTCTTTTACGTGTTCTTTCCTGTGTGCACACTCGGGGCTCCGAGATTGAAAAATGGAAAGTTTCACAATATGATACTGCCTGGTTTGGCCACCAAGAATAGCACAACCCTATCACGGGGGTTAAACATGGTATATAACATGATACAATACGATATGACATAATAAGATGAAGATGTGCAGTTATGTTATGCCAAAGTGGTTTTTGAATATGAAAATGGTTTATGAATATGAAAAGATTGAAAAGTCTCTCTGATTTTTCTGATAACACGTTTCGTGATGTGCATATGAAAATAAAATGTTTTATTTCTACATACCAAACTTTCTAAAAATGGCTCATGTTACTAGTATATATTCTCTGCTTATTGAGTTGTAGATAACTCACCCCATATCTTCATATATTTTTAGATGACATTGATTACCCATCTAGGGGTCAAGGATAGAAATTGGAGCTTGGCTAGATATGGATGGAAGGTTGAGTACCTAAGAGTACCATTGTTAGTAGAAGGATTTAACTTGAATATTTGAAGTATTTTATGTTGTTCGGACCTTTTGAGACCTAAAGATGTATCGTTTTATTTCGTTAAGATTATTGGAAGATTGTGGACCTCCATTTGGTTTATGTTATTTTGTAATGATGACTTATGGAGTTTGTATTATGATTATTTGGAAAATATGAGATTGTACTATTTATAAAGTTCTTAGAGTTTTAAATGCTATGGAGAAGGGTAGGTGGTGTATGAGATCCCACATTACTTGGGAATGAGAAGTACTTGCTCTTTATAAGGTTCTAATGAGGCTCCAATTGTATCATTGATTAGTCATTTTGGAGTATAGGTCATGTGGTTTGGGCATTCTATTGGGACATTACAAAGAGCTTGCTTGGAGGGCTTACAAACATTAGTGAATTTGAAATAGAGACTTCCAGGGTTGAATGAAGAATGTCAGCTATGTAACATGCAACCAGAGACTACCATGCATGTATTTTGTCAGTGTGTACAAATTAAAGAATGCTAGTTACAGTTGTTTCCAGATTTGCATATTTCAGATCCTAATGTTCAGTTTTCAGCCTTTTTAAACAACTTTCTCGAAACAAAAACTAAAGAAGAGGTGGAACTTATGCTATTGTTGTCTTGGAACTACTGGTATAGGAGAAACCAGAAAATTTTGAGGGCAAATTACTACAAGCTGAATGGGTGGTTTCTTAAGCTGTCTCAATGAAATAGATGTACAAGATTATCAAATCAGATGCAAGAACCAGGAAAAACATAATTACAAAGTGATCTCCTCTTGCAAATGATGTTCTCAAATTAAATGTACATGGAGAAATTTTTCATGAACAAGGTGCAGCAGGTGTGGGTTTAGTACTAAAAGATAGCAAGGGAGAAGTTCTTATGGCAGCGTCAAAGAAAGAATTGGTTGTGATAGATTTATATGAAGTAGAATTGCTTGCAATCCTAAGAGGTATGCAAGTTTGTCTTCGTATGAGTATTCATGAATTACAGACTGAATGTGACTCACTATTGGTGGTTCAAGATATCCAATCTCCAACCGGTTCTTCATCTTTGATGGGGCATATACTTCAGGATGTTAAACAATTGATGCAAAGAATGTCTAAGTGTTCTATCCAGCATGTATTTCGTGATGCCAATGTGATGGCTCACAAGTTAGCTAGACTAGCTTTGAATGTCTAGGATGTCAATGTTTGGTGTGATGATATTCCTATTTCTATTAAACGACCTGTTTTTTCTTTAAAAAAAAAAAAAAAAAGGACGGACCCCCAAGTTTATTGATTGTCCAGTTTAATCACTACAAGAAAATTGTTTATTTATGGCTAGTTATTTCTTGTGAAAATGATTATTTCCTACTAAAATGAGTCTGTTTTTATCCTAAATAGTCATTTTCGTCGAATAATCTGTCACAAATATTCGTTTTTTCTGTAGTTAATACAATCTTTCTATTAAACGACCTGTTTGGGTTGATAAACAATTGTAATGTTATCTTCTTTTTTTAATGAAAAGTTTATGATGTTTCCTATCAAAAAAAATTCACGGCCTCAATTAGTCCCTTGGTCTTACAATAACCCAAATTTATGCACATAATATCTCAATTGGGTCTAAGCTAGCTGTCAATTTCAGGTCCAACCAAGATATATATATATATATATAGTAATTTAATCTAATATAGTAAACCAGAAATGACCCTAATCAAATGTCGTCATTTTAGAGATGACTATATATCTTGTTCTTCCAACTTGGTGCCGTCTTTAAACCTCCTTTGTTGCGGCAGAGAAAACCTCAACAAAGACTGCAACATCCAATCACGTAAACTAGTTGTGGAAAGGTACTTTGGTTTTCTTAATGTTTTTTTTTTTTTTTTTCTTTTCATTTTCATAGAGTATCATTATAGGGCGGAGAGTAGTTAATAAATCTGACCTTTTCTTCAGGAGATTATATATTACAAGGACTTTGCTTTAATTTTTTGTTTTTATTTTTATTTTTATCCTTGTTTGGTTTTTGTTTTTGTCTTAATATGACACTAAGCAATCATAAATATTGTCAATGAATCATTATACCTTAATTATTTCCGAACAACAATCAACACCATGCCCAATGGGATGCCAGAGAATTGACAAGTCAATTGCTACTATGATGATGACTTGTTGTATTTAAAAATTACATGAAGAATATTCACAAAATTACATTTAATCCCTTAAAAGTATAATCATTAGGATATTTGGTTAATCTTCAATTCGAAACATGTCCATGCATTCTTCATGAACAATATTAGATATTAAGTTTGGTATAAACTTGGTTATGTGCAACAACATCTCTGTTTCCAAGGTTTCAAATTATTCAATTACTTGTAGTACTCGAGTTATTGTTTTTCAAGGCCTGAAACAAGGGCAATTCGATGTTAATTTTTCATGTAATTAGGTTTCTTTGCCACTTAAAAGTCAAAGTCTAAAGATGGGTTGTGATACCTCCATATGATATGAATAAGGGTAGGTGGTGTATGGGATTTCATATTGCTTAGGAAGGAGAAGTTCTTTCTCTTTATAAGGTTTCAATGGGGCTCCAATTGTATCATTGACTAGTCCTTTTGGAGTATAGGGTATGTGGTTTGGGCCTTCCATTGAGACGTTACAAATGGTATCAGAAACAGATCCCAACCAGAAATGTGAGGCTTGAGCCGTGCCACCTATAATAGGTAGGCCCGACGAGGACATCGGAAATTTAAGGAAGGTAGATTGTGAAATCCCATATAATATAGATAAGAGTAGGTAGTGTATGAGATCTCACATTACTTGGGATCTCTTAGTTTCTATGCTTTCAAATATATATATATATATATATATATATATATATATATCATTAGCATTCACGACCCTAGATGATAAGAAGTGGTGACTTGGAAGGAACTTTGGAGGGGGGTGGGTATATATATATATATATATATATATCATTAGCATTCACGACCCTAGATGATAAGAAGTGGTGACTTGGAAGGAACTTTGGAGGGGGGTGGGTGTTCTTGTTCCTTGTCCTTTTGTGCAGTGTGTGATGAGCAAGAGACTATAAGGAATATTTTGGGTACATGGTGACTTGTCATGCAATCCTACTATATCAACTAGCATTGCAAATATTGTTTTGTCGCATTAAAGAAAGTAATGATCCAAAATTTCTAAGAAGGTCTAACGTAGAAAGTCAATACATGATTTGATGCAACGTACATACATTATGCAAGTCTTTATGGGGAGTTATATTTTATATTAGGGAAAAAAAAGTGTTCCTCGGATTTGCAGGCGTATCTCTTGCTTGTGATCCTTGGAAGTTAACGTACGGCTGGTTAAGCATGAGCAAAGTCCTAATGGTCCAAGCTGCCATATTACTAAACTTATTGAACTCACTAGTACAATCTAGAGGCGGCCAAATCAATTAACAGTATAAAGACATAAAAAATGAAAAGCCTAATTCACTTCATAATGCAAAGTTAGACACTTGTGAAAGACATGACAATTTCACATAACATAAAAATCACTCAACACGAAAACAAGGAGAGAATAAGAGATATTAACACACATCATGCACAACTATTAGTTACGGTTGAGAATGGATAACCATTCCCAATTAGACATTAATACCATGATCATCACTGTGACTGTCATTTTCTTGGCGTAAAAGCATGTCAGCTACTTGGCTCATGCTGGGCCTTTCGTCTTTCTCTTCCTCTACACATTGCAAAGCAACTGTTATCAGAGTTTCCATCTTACCCTTTTCGTAACTGCTTTCCAGTATTGGGTCAACGATCTCCTCAAGCCAGGAAGCCATTGCAGCCGCTTCATTCCTTTTTTCCCTCACCCAAGCAACCAACCTTTTGGGTTCTGTCTCCCCTCCACTATCTATAGCGTGGACACCCTTTGTTGGTCCCTTTCCCGTCACCATCTCCAATACAACAATTCCGTAGCTATAAACATCCACTTTGGAGGTGATAGGAAGATTGAAAACCCACTCTGGAGCCATGTACCCTCGGGTTCCTCTTATTCTTGAGAAGCTTGCATTCTCGAGGTTTCTATTTTGTAACTTAGACAACCCAAAATCTGCCACCTTTGGTTGATAGTTAGAGTCTAGGAGTATGTTCTGTGGCTTTACATCACAGTGTAAAACCCACTCCAAGCACTCTTCATGCAGATAAGCTAGGCCTTTTGCTGTGCCAGCGGCAATGTCAAACCTTCTCTTCCAATCAAGTGCATGGGATGAGAGGTTTTGCGATAAAGTACCATGTTCCAAGTACTCGTACACCAAAAGCCTACGCTTTCCCTCTGCGCAGTACCCCCACATCTCAATTAAGTTGATGTGGTTAATCCTCCCAATGATGCTTACTTCAGCTAGAAATTCACCTTCTCCTTGGTTAGATTCATTAAGACGCTTGATTGCTACAACTCGATTGTCAGGCAATACCCCTTTGTACACAATTCCTCCTGCTCCTCTTCCAATCTCCTCATTAAAATCTTTTGTTGCCTTCTTGAGCTCCGCATAGGTAAATCTTCTGAACCCAGTGACAGCAACAAGATAGCCCTGTTTGTCTACACTAGAAGCTTGATGGGTTCTACTCAAGAGACACCACGCCAAAAAGATACAGATGATTTCAACTCCTCCCACTCCACATGCAAACCAGAGCATGAATCTTACTATCCCATTATCCTGGCTTCTCTTATACGTTATGTCCAGTTGCACTGTGCCTTTACTTGAGCAAACCAGTTTGAAATTTTGTACAGAATTTTCGTAGGATAAGAGATTGCTTTTAGGCAGTCTTAAATAGAGATCGCCTTGGAAATCTGGGGAACGATATCCATTAAGCAATAGCGTCTTGGGGTAGCAATTTGAAGAACCATTTTCTCGATAGAAGGTGAATTGGAACGCTATGCAGTTGCACAGTTGCAAACATAAATTCTTACATTCATCAAATGTGTAAATGGGGAAGAACCCATAATCATAACCAAAGAATTCAACACGGGGTAACAACAGGAAGCCAGACTCATTTCTATTGCAAGAAAGATGAAACTCGGGTTCGCACCCGTCGGACCAGTCGGTTAGATTTTTCATCTTATATCCTGGGAGGCATGAACATTTCCTATCAAAACCAACAATATAGCTGCAAAGGCTATTTGCCCCGCAAATACCATAAATCTTGCAAGGTCTCTGTATGGCTTGCCAAGACACAAACCACGTCTGCGCCTCCTTGTCCCAACTGTACAATCGAACATTACCATCATAATCGATTCTCAATCTTCTGTGAAGGTTCGGCCCATAGTCGGCAGCCATGAAAGTAAAATCATCAGAAGAACTGAAGTTCCCGAACGTATCAAGCACTGCAATCCGACTGCTGTTGTATGTGGACCTTCCAGCATCCCAGCTCACGAGCCACGGGTCTGGCCAGTATACGCTGGAAACCTCCAGACCATCATAAAGAAGGCGGAGGAGGTTGTCGTTATCAAAAAAGAGCTTGTAAAAACCAGAGGAATAGTTAGTCTGGCTTCTGGAGGAGACGAGCCTTGTGTTTCTAGTGAGTCGTTGTTGGGGAAGAAGGGTGTCTGTTGGGAAATGAAAGCTTTCCCATAAAGTAACACCTTCCATGTTTTGTAGGACAAGATTACCGGTGTTGTAAAGAGATAAGTGCACTGAGGAGAGTGACTGAGTGTTTGTTTCCCAGACTGTGAACTTTCCAGCGTCAGATAAGATAAGATTACCAGTTTTGAGGAGAGAGAGCTTAGAGCTCCTTCCATTAACGGGCTGATCACGGTTTGCCATCCAGATTACAGTCTGAATCTTGTCGCGGGATGGCTTATTGAACCATATGGCATAGCAATAAGCATTATCACCTACAGAATAAAAGCCAGCGGAGAAAAGTCCATCAGGTGATATCAGAATGTCTTCCGATTTCTCAATTGAGAGGGATTTGCCTTCATGAATGGTATCCAGGCTTGAAGATGAGAGTGGGAGAGAAAATGACAAAGATAATAGAAGGAACAAAACTGGCAAATCCATGGTATCGGAGGCCTGGGCAGCTCTACTGCTATAAAATGTCGTGTGGAATGAATAGGATGTGGTTACATGTGGATATATATATATATATAAAAAAAAATTCTAGACATAAACTTCATACCCTGCACATTATTTAAAAAGTATATGATTTTATTTTTTTACCTTCATATTTTTTATTGAATTGAAATATAAAATATGAAGATAAAAAAATAAAATTACATATTTTCAAGTAGTGTATAGAGATGTGAGATTACTATGTAACACAACTCATATAAAAAACTGAGGGAAAGAATTAATATTAAATTTTGTGGGCTAGCTTGGAGAAAAATGAAGAGAAACGAAAAGCAGGTCATTCGTTGGAGAAATTTGGTTAAAAAGATAAATATATGTTTGGATCAAAGCCCAAAAAGTGCTAAAAATTTTGGAAGCAAATTTTATATTATCATCGTTTAGGGATTGTAACACACGGCCAAGTAAGAAATTCGCATCCGAATTTGTAATGAAAAGTCTATTTGAAATTTGCAATTATTGTGTGGATATACTACGAGCCCAAGTGTTTTTTTGGATATCCAATAATTTTTGAGTTTGTTGAATAGGTTTAAATCTTTAAATATGTTGGATTAGGTGAAATTTTTATTGAACTGAAAATTAGTGGGATAAGTTATAATATCTTTTAGAGTTTGAATCAAGATCTAATTTTATATTGTATAGTTAAACTTTAATAGTAAATAAGTTAGAATTTAATGTTTTAGTCAAGTTATTAAGTGAAAAATAATGAATTTAGAAAGTGATAATATTTTAGAGTTAAGACAATTTTAGGTTTTGATGTATTAAAATAAGTATTTCAGATTTAGATATTGAAATATATGGATTGAAAATTTATAGAAGTTACATGATTATTTTATAGGTGATGATTAATATTTGTTCGGCATTTTTTAGAAAAATTCTGAAAAGTTAAGAAGTCCAAGTAAGCGGGATTCCTATACTAGACTTTGCATAAAATAAAAATGAACAGAATATTTACGAAAATGTGCATCATATGTTTTGAAAAGAAATGTGAAAATAACCTTACTTATTTATTCTTCATTACTCATTGAACTCTTATGAAAGAGAAATCATTTTTGTCATAACTGGTGTAAACATGAGCTTATTTTTTACATTCTATTTCTGACCTATGTAAAAAGAGCAAATATGAAAATTTGTGCATAATTATGTAAATATGCTTTGGATCTACTTTGATTACGAAGATGATATGATTTTGTTCAGTATTCTGTTTGGATAAGATGTGATTTCTGAAAACCTTTGGCATGACTCTCTGATTCTGAATTTGATTCTGTTTCGCTCTATTCAGTTACAACCCTACCACGGGTAATAATAGTGGCATACGGCCCAACCACGGGTTACAATAGTGGATACGGCCCAACCACGGGTTACAATAGTGGATACGACCCAACCACGGGTAATAATAGTGGATACGGTCCAACCACGAGTTATAATAGTGGATACAGTCCTGCCACGGGTTATAGTAGTGGTCTCTGTTCTGAGTGCACACCTTGGTGACAGAGTGATTTATGTTCTGTTTGGCTATCCGCAGATGCACAACCCTACCATAGGGGTTATACATGGCTTATGTTCTAATATGATGTTCTGATGATATGATAATCATTTATGCTATGCCAAATGATATTTTTGAATGAAATTATTTTTAAATCTTCACTCTGATATTTTGATAACATGTTCTGCTTCCGCACTCTGAAAATGAAAATGTTTTGTTCTACATTCTGATCTCTGTAAATGTTCATGTTTACATACTAGTATATGTCTTCTGCTTACTGAGTTGTTAATAACCCACTCCTTATCTCTAAATATTTTTCAGATAATTTTGATGGCTCAGCTGAAGAACAAGAATAGGAAGTTTTAGCAAGGTGCGATGATTGTAATGAAATAAGTACATAATGGTACAAGTTTATTGGAGAGTCTTGTTTAGTAGGTTTACGACTTTTGGATTTTGAATAAATGGATTTGTACTTTTTAGGAATATTGGAGTTTTTAATTATGTTTTAGAAGTTGGATTTAAGTTATAAAAGCTAACTTTCCGAACCTCCGAGAACGGGACGTTAAAGTATAGTCATGATGAGGTCTAAGCCGGAGAGATTACGATCAAGCTCTGACTGTTTATTGATAGCAATTGACGTTTCCTGCAGGTGAAAAAAAAAAATTGACGTCTCTTGCAGGCCGGCGTTACGCTCGGTCTAAACGTGAAATCACTGAAATGTGAACATGTTGATAGCAATTGACGTCTCCTGCCAATTAGCCTAAATTTCTATGTATGTATACAAGTTTGAAAAGTTCTGCAGCCACGTGAAGACATTTCACTGATGTACATTTATATATTGCCATGACAAAGAGAATCAAATGAGACCTATTTATCCATCATGGATTATAAATGTGGTATATTATTTATGAGCAATACCATTGTTATGGGCCGTGTCGGCCTTTTCGTGGCAGATATTAGTGGACAAACACATAATGCCTAACTATTTATGTATCGGGGCCAGCTAATTCGTGTATTAATGTAAAAAGTGTGAGATGATCATCAGTTGTTCTAAAATGTTAAGCGGTTTGAAGTTAGGAGTACTTTTGCTCTCATATTTTGTGAAATTTATATTTGTCTCAAAAAATCCAAATTTCATCCCAAATTATATTTGGAGATAAAAAAAAATTTCATCTCTATTTTGTCTTGAAAAGACCGTCTCAAAAAGTTTTTGGAGAAGAAATCAAAAAATCATTTTTAGAGACAAAATTGGACGGATCCAGTCGAAACCGTTCGAACGGAATTTTTTTTTTGAGACAAACCCATTTCGTCTCAATACATTGTTCGAATGGAATATTTTTTCGTCCGAACAGGTCCACTCGAACAATATGTAATATTTATTTGAACTAATGACCATATTTGGTCTTGCTCGAACGAACGGAGTGTTCGAACAGATTTTATGTGTTCGAACTAATAAATTTTTCAAATGACTTGTATTCGAACAAAAATTATGTCTGTTCGAACAAAAGTTTATTTTTGGCAATTATATCCGTTCGTAATATTGTTCGAACAAATACTTTATTATTCGAACGTCTGTATTTCTCGATTGTCATTCGAATGGGTTAGTTTTTGTTCGAATAGGTCGGTTTGGTTCAAATGGAGTTATAAATAGTAATTTACCGTTCGAACTGTATTAATCATATAGATAAGAATTTAATTAAAAATATCATACTAATATTACACAAATTGTAATTCAAACATCAATTTTTCAAACATTTTGGAACATTATAATATAAATGCAATTAAAAAAAAAAGATAAATTTTAAGATTATGGTGGTGGCATAGAGTTTTGAGACATCATTGACTTGAACTGTTCAAACATTTTTTGATTATTCAACTGCATCATTTCTTCTAACCTCGCCTTAAAATCCGTTGTTTGATCTAATCGGATCATCAACTCTTTTTCCTTGGACCTCAGTTGTTCTATCTCAAGTGTTACTTCCTCCAATTACTTAATCTTTGTCGTCATTCGATCTGACTTGAGAATAGGATGATGATGTTGAGGATGGTTTTACATAACGTCCTAAGCCTCTCAAATATCCAGAACGTGATCCAAGAACTTCAGAAATGATCTGAGTATCGTTGACAAATGATGCATCAGATGGATCTGCAGCAGTTTTCTCAAGAGAAATTATCTTGTCCTACAAAAACAAAAAATTAAAATTAGTATAAGTAACAAAAATATTATGTGACAATGGAATTAAAGAAACTTAAACTTACATAATTTGCATCTGCTTCAGGACTGACCTAAATACCATCATGATTTTTATGTGCTTTAGCATATAATTAGGTCAGATTATAGTCAACAGGACTTTCTTCTTTTTGCAAAAGGAAAATCTATATTAGAACTTAAATCAGAAAAATGTATTATATGTTAATATTTAATGGGCACTAAAATAACTTACCATTTTGTTAGACAAACGATGAAAAGATGGAGAACTCGCATGATGGTTTATCTTTAAATTTGATCTATTTGATTTGTTCACAGTACTCCGTTGTTAAAAAAAATAGTCTATATATTTAATACATCTATCAAATACTATTAAAAAAATATAGCAACGATATTACCTGATAAGCAGGATCTTCAAACATATCACAAAAATTCTCCTATTGGTTTGGTGGAATTGCTTAGAATGGATTTTGGTGCGCCTCTATTGTAGTACTAAACTTCTTATAATGTGCATGACATCGACCTTTGTACCTCCAAAATGCATTCGACATCAGTTCTTCAACCATTAATCGATCCTCTCGTCGGCCAAAATTAAGCTCAAACTCATTTTTTTAAAAATTATAAACAATTAGTATAAATACAAAGTAATTTGAAAGTAATATGTTATATACTTAGTTGATTGAGATATAGCTTATTACCAAGCAACACTTTTTGATGTGATCTTTCACATCTTGGGAAACTTTAGACCAAGAAGATGTTGCAATCGGTGCATACGTGCGAATAAGCATACCAACATAAGAAGCAAGCCACGTTGCCGAATCTCCGGAGCCACCAATGTAATCATCAAGAATATCAACCTTGATTTTATTCACTTCCCTTACTTTCTCTATATAGACACCCCTCGTAGTGTCTCTACCTCGGTGCTTGCTTACAACATCTATATATATAGTATTAAAGCATAATTTTTTAATTAAATTATTTTATTTTATAGATATATTACTTAAATTGAGCATAAAATATGATATTTAATTTGATAAAACACCTTGTTCTGGGCCTTGTAATGTTGGCACACTATTCATGACAGGTAATTTGATAGTTTTGTACTTTGTAATATCAGTATTATTATATATTACTATTAGTAATATAATTATAAATATATTAGTATAATAATAACCATTTGAACGGATATTTATCCAGTTTGAACGAGATGCCATTGTCATTATAGACCTAGTTCGAATACAATGAAACAAATCACTCTAGTTTGAACCAGCGGCCGTCGAGACATCCGATTTCGCCCCTTATCTCCGCCGCGAAAACCGCCACTCAACCACCGTAGCAACCCCACATTTGAACTTCTAAGAGGTATGGGTCAAGTCTCCACATCTATTATTTGGTTTTATGTTCGAATGGATTGTGTTTGGGGGGGTATGGATTTCGAATTCGAAATCCCCCATTTTGGTGTATTTTGTAGAAATAACATCAAAATAATCAGTAGAAATGATTGGACTTCACTCCTTAATCATTTCTAGTGAAGCCCAATCATTTCTACCTATTAAAAAAAAGATAACATCTAGATTGAGTTTTTAATTTCGGGGCAGAGTCGACTCAGCCATGGCTGTTTGGCTTGTTCCCGTTCGAACTAACTCTAGTCCGTTCGAACGCTCAATTGCCGAACATCATTATTTAGGTTCGAACAAAAGAAATTCGTTCAAATGAACAAAAATTGCCTGTTTGAATGAATAGAATAGTTCATTCAAATAGATTTTATTAGTTCGAATAGAATATGATTCGTTTGAATGAATTATTTCAATTCAATTCAATACAGTATAATTCTTCAATAATATAATTTAAACATTATGGTTAATTATTTTCTTACTTTCCTTATGATTAAGCAGTATATCAATGGCATCCAGTAGAAAAAAACATGCGAGAGATCAGTCCAGCCAAAGTAGTGGAGCAGCTCATGCTCAGGAGACGAGACCTATACTTGTCGAGCGTGAGATAATTTTGCCTAACTTGTCCGATCTTTCATGGGAGGTACGGAGCATACAGTCCATCTTCATCGAGCGGAGATGGATACCGAGCTGTCAGCAACGGCGATGTAAGACCCAACTCATGGCCATCCATGCACGTGGTTCATGGTTCCATAAACTGTCGCACGGGTTCATGCCTTCTTCGCTTTTGTTCACGTTCTTATTTTCCATTTTCATGCATGTACGTGTATCCTTTTCCTCTAGGTTTTATCTCTTTACTATTTTTATCTTATATATATATGTTAAACATCTTCAACCCTAACTAAGCGCCACTCATTCTCCTCTTCCCAGAAGCCCAAACCGAGACCTCCTCTCTTGTGCTAGCTAGGATTCTTGTCTACAATCACAACTTCTATCACCCACCGTACCACCCCAAGCCGTTCAGTCAACACCCTCCACAATGAAACTCAGTCCAAACCACACCACCGTGCCCAGCCACACTGAGCTGCCACCCAACGCCCGTAGCCTCGATTGCAAGCCCCGACATACTCTGTTTTAGTTGTCAAAAACAAAGCAGCGTCCAAGCCGCTGCAGTCACCCTCCATTGAGAGCTCCACCGTGCTGTACGCCCACAGAAACTGCAGGCGGGGACTTCCCTTCATCCCAGTCCGCCACACGCCACCTCAATCTCCCGGTAAGCCACGGACACTCCCTCGTCGTATCTCCCCCTCCGTCTCTTCTCTCACACTACCTCCCTCTCCCTCGTTTTTAGCTTTCTCTCTTCCTCTCTATCTATGCAACACCGTTGGGGAAGTCCACCACCTTAGCCCAGCTTCCGTCGCACTCCCACGGTGCCACTGCCTCAGTTCTTCCGTGGGTAAGTTCCTGTCGTAGCTCACGTTGGGCCTCTGTTTGTTTTTACTATGTTTGGTTGTTGTTGATAGTTACTTAAAAAGGAAATATACAGAATATATATATATATATATAGGTTAAACCAGTAGGAAGAAGAGTGCGTTTTGATCTTTACCTTTTTACCCCTTAAAGTATGAATCCAGATTTATTTGCTTCGGGTATTTAGTTCAATGAGTTTATATTATGTACTTTGGGTTTGAAATCATGAGTATATCACGTGGGTTGTAGAGGATGTTTTTATTTGGGTGTAAACGTGCGGATTTATTTTGTTAAGTCGATTTTTGTAAGAGACTAATATTTTAACGAAATATTTATTATGTCAATACTGATGAAAATTTTTGAAGTGAGCGGTAAGTGCAAAATCTTATTTTGAACCCTTTTAAAAGAATATTTTTATTTAAACACAAGTATGATAGAAAGCAAGTATGATTTTCGACTTATGATGATTTTGATATAGTTATATTATTTAGTATTATAAATTATAGTAAGATCTCTATCGTAAATAAGTAGAATTAAATGTTTTAGTCAAAGTTATTAAGTTGGATATTGATGAATTTAAACAATGATGTTGGTATTCTAAGAAGAATGAAAATTTTGGGTTTTGAGGAAGTTAAAATAGGTTATTTTAGATGTTAGGCCTGAATATCGAAATGCGAGATAAATTGAGAATTTATGAAAATTTATGTGATTATTTTATAAGTGACGACTAATTTTATTCGGCGTTGTTGAGGAAATTTTTGAAAAGCTAAGACGTCCAGTTAAGCAGGGTTCCTATGCTGGATTTGCATAAAAAGAAATGAACTGAAGCTGGTTTGTAAAAATGTGCATGTGGTTTTAAAAAGAAAAAGTGAAAAACAACCTCAGTATATGTTTTGCATTCACTCATGAGATACGTATGAAAGATAAAATAATTGTTTCTGATATGAAATGTGTAAACATAAGCAATATTTGACATGTTTTTAAAATATGCAAATAAGCAAATATGATATCATTGAGATTTTTATGCATGTGGTATGAAATGATTTGGATCTGTTTTTGATCAAATGGAAATGATATGAATATGTTTCGCACATGTTTTGATATGATATGGATATGATAAAACTTTGACATGCTTATCTGTTTTGAATCTGATTCTGAATATGGTTCTCATACGATGATACTGGTTGACGTGATATGGTTGGTACCAACATAATATGATATGATATCAGTGCACCCACTTTGGAAACAAAGTGGTCTTTTACGTGTTCTTTCCTGTGTGCACACTCGGGGCTCTGAGATTGAAAAAGGGGAAGTTTACCATATGATACTGCCTGGTTTGGCCACCGGGAATAGCACAACCATACCACAGGGGTTAAACATAGTATATGATATGATACGATTTAACATGATACAATAAGATGAAGAGGTTTAGTTATGTTATGCCAAAGCGATTTTAAATATGAAAAGGATATTTAAATATGTACAGTTGGTTTTCGAATATGAAAATGGTCTTTAAATATGAAAAGTGTCTTTAAATATGAACAATTAATTTTTGAGTCTAAAAAGTCTGAAAAGTCGTTCTGGTTTTCTGATAACACGCTTCTGAGATCTGCATATAAACAAATGAAATGTTTTATTTCTGCATGTAGAATTGTCTAAAAAGGCTCATGTTTACATACTAGTATATGTTCTCTGCTTACTGAGTTGTAGATAACTCACCCCCTTATCTTCATATATTTTCAGATGACATTGATTACCCAACTGGGGGTCAGGAATAGAATTGAAGCTGGCTAGATATGGATGGAAGGTTGGGTACCTAAGAGTACCATTATTAGTAGATGGATTTAACTTGAGTATTTGAAGTACTTTATGTTGTTTGGACCTATTGAGACCTAAAGATGTATTGTTTAATTTTGTTGAGGTTATTGGGAGATTGTGGACCCCCTTTGGTTTATGTTTTGTAATGATAACTTATGGAGTTTATAATATAGTTATTTGGAAAATATGAGTTTGTGCTAATCATGAAGTCCTTGGAGTTTTAAGTGCTTGGAGAGACAAGTTTGTAAGTGACAAGTAGCAATTCTCCGACCCTTCCGGGTGCGGGGCGTTACAGGCGGACTGCATATCGAGAGATGGTCGGTGAGTTCTACCGTGCCATGGGAGAACTTAACGTTGATGCTCGGTTCTACACCTTATCGATCTGGGGAGTGAGTATTAATTTCTCTCCTCACATTATTTTTTAGTTCCTTGACATCCCGCACATGGTCGACGCATATCCTGCAACGGCTACACAGGGACTAGCAGCTGCATCATCTGATTCAGACACAGAGGCCACAGCCTCCACGCTAGCCCCGAATGCAGAGTCGAATGCTAGTGAGGATGAGGATCTACCTGATAATGGTCTCAGAGACGATCAAGTGCGTCAGCTAGTGCGAGACCCATCAACTCCTCCAAATGATGGGAGCAAGCTGGTGATCCGACAAGCC
Organism: Juglans microcarpa x Juglans regia; assembly: GCF_004785595.1. Classification (NCBI taxonomy): domain Eukaryota; kingdom Viridiplantae; phylum Streptophyta; class Magnoliopsida; order Fagales; family Juglandaceae; genus Juglans; species Juglans microcarpa x Juglans regia. The sequence goes on from NC_054608.1 coordinate 12,693,819, forward strand.
AATTGTATAGTATTTTTCAGAATGCTTAATTTGATTGTTAGCTATAACATCGATTTGAAAAAACACAAGACTGATTTCAAGATCGATTGAGCCATATTTTTGCTGCGAATAGCACGAGAGGACCCCATTGATCTGGCATTGTATTTCTTCCTCCATATTCGATCGGAGTCACGCTTTTCCAATAGAGATAGTCTACCATTTGCACTGCTGATATCTAACATCTTACTCCGATGAGGGGTTACACTGTCTATGACTGAGTGGAGATCGCCACAGATAGGGTCCCTTAACAAGATCATATTCAGCAAGAGCAATGAGCACTTATGGAAGATTGCACCAGAACAGCCTAGTGATCCTCCCACAGATCCAGCTTCTAGTAGTACTGCCGCTATTGAGAGACAGTCTCCTGGGGCTACTTTGGATCAAGTACGAGCTTTGTTTGTAGAATTGTTGAGCCCATCATGGAGAATCTTAGGGATCTGGAATGACACATTAAAATGTTATAAGAGGATGTTGATCTACTTAGGCAATAGTGATCGTTTTAGTTATTATTTTACTTTTTTATGTTGTATTGAACATTTTATGTTTGTGAAGTAATTAATGTATGTTTTCTTTTTAGTGTTTGCTACCTTGTTAATTGTTTTCATTTTACTTGTCGTTCATGATAATATAAAAAATGATATTATCTTTAAAGTTATATTTATATAAATTTAACATAAAATAAATCACTATAAAGTTTTGAAATTAATTACATAAAATTAATTTATGAATTTATAAATATTTTAACTTACCGCAAATCATAATGTATAATACATACACATTTTTATATTTTGAAAATTATAACAAATTAATGGAAAAAAATATTTATTACTTTAATGGAAAAAAATATATGCACAAATGCATACTAATAAACAAATTAATTGGAAAAATGTCCGTTCGATCAAAGAAATTTAAGTTCGAATGGTTATTAACTTTCTCCGGAAAAAATAAATTAATTTCCTACCAATTTTATTATTCGAACAGGTTATATACTGTTTGAACATAAATTAATTTGATATTCGAATCTATTTTGTTCCATTCAAACGGTTTTATTTTTTTGAGACAATTTTGTTTGTCACAAAATATCTTGTTCGAATGGATATTTAGCCTTTCGAATGAATTTAGTAGCACAAATATTTTTTTAGACGAATTTCATCTCTAAAAATAACTTTTAAAGATCAAATTTAATTCGTCCATAACAAATTTTATCCCTAAAAGTTAAGTCTCTTATAGTGAGATATACTTAATTGTATGTCTTTTATTTTCGTTTATCAACGTTACAAAAGTTGAAGACTAAGGAATGAATTTAAAAAAAGGTGAATACTTAAGTACTAATTTTGTACTTGATCCTATAATATATATCTCGGAACTCACCAGGACCTATCACTATAACGGTGGAACCTTCTTTGTTATGGTTAGACAGAAAGATTGTTATGGTTAAAAATAAAAGTAATCGTAAGTTCATAACTGATACTCGTATCATCCACTATGAAATTAGAAAGGTTAAAATGGTTTGAAGGATGGAAGAAATTGAAAAAGAAACCAGATAAAAGTTATTCCAACATTGCTTTTTTATCTCTTCATCTGCTTTTCCATAGTTGGTGACCTTATCTGCTTGTAGACTCTGCTAGGTTTGATATCCTCCGTACGTACGTCAATCATCGGGTTCTCTCTCACTAGAAATTGAAGTATCCGAAGTTTTTTTTAGTAGTTATGTCGTTTTAGTGAGTAAAAAGAACTTACTCCAATCTTAGTAGTTATGTCGCTTTACTGCATGCTAATTTGTCTTTGCAAGCAACTCCACCCTTGAACTGATTTATAAGCTTGCTCTAGACGACCATTCTATTGGCATGGTGGCCGAGAAGCAACCATTTATTCACTTAATTGAGGCATGGTGAGGTTGCAATTACCATGCATGTACTTCAATGTTATGCCGATTACAATCTAAAGTAATGCTAGGTACAAGCTAGCCTTAGATAAACAAATCTTGCTCAGACCCTTTATAAAAGTGTGAGTCCCATGAAAATAAATAACTTCTTTTACACTTTTTCAAGCTGTGATTCATATTTTTACAAAAGTCTGCACGAGACTTATCTAATTGAAACTTGTACAAATCATTTTTCTACAATCTATTACGATATGCAACCAGTAGAATCCAAACAACTACACAAAAACCCTACTTGTTTTAAGCCTTATGGCTTATGTAATAGCACCCGCCCTCTCGAACTCTACCTAAGAGTGAACCTACAAACCAACCAACCATAACAGCAAAGTACTAAATGTAATGGCTGGCCCAATCTAGAGCCGAGAAATCCAAACCCAGCCCACCAGCAAAAAAGAAAATAAAGAAGCAGCAAACGGTGTTTTTCTGCGTTAAGCCCAAAGCCCATTATTCTTTTCTTCCCCCAATTCCCCTTGCCCACTACACCCCCCGGCTTCTTTTTTTTCCTCTCTCTCTTCTACGATTTCTGTTTTTCCGTTGGACGCCTTACGTCGCCGCCCTCCGTTCTAGGTTTCCCTCGTCGCTCGCTGTCGGTAAGCCATCTTTCCTCTACCATCTCTTTCTCGCAGTCTCCCTCTGCCAACCTCCACCGTCCCTCGCTGCCAACCTGAACAACCATTAATAGCTATCCATCCTTGCTGAACATCACCCATGTTTCCTCCACTACCAGTTTGTGGTGCACGTCCATTGCTGCACCCTTATAGTAGAATCAACAAGAAATCCATAGAATGAAATAGTAATTAAATATCACCACAGTTCGGGTATGAAGAATACCACAATTCATTTCAACTTAACAGACTCCTGTGCCTTACAATCTTGGTAAATGGGAATACCATGGAACTACTGATATGCTCAAGTTGGTAGTCTCTCTCTTAAGCTCCTGATATATGGATCGGTTTGGTGAAGTTCCCGAATTTCCTCCCAAGTCGCACAGTGTGGAGTGCTCATCGTGAGTACTAAGGGGTCACGTGCTTGTCTCGATAATGAATCTGACACCGAGGCTCCCTTTGGATTTAGAGGATTCATATCCTTTAATTATACTCGAAATTTGCTTCCTAAAAATAAGGTCTCCACATATCTATAGCCTCCATAGTGGCCAACATCTCTTTGGCATACCCTTTTTCTTTGGTCCCAAAGCCTTACTCATGAAAGCCACAAGTCGATCATTCTCAACAAGGACCGCCCCAATCCATTATCACAAGCATCTATCTCTACTATAAACATTTTATTAAAATTAGGAATAGCCAAGACTAGTGTAGTTGACATGGCTTTTTTAAGTTGAATGAATGCTGCATTTGTTTTTTCATTCCACACAAATTGTCCCCTTTTGAGAAGATATGTAAGCGTTTTGGAAAGTACTCCATAATTCTTAACAAATTTATAGTAATAACCCGCTATTAAGGCACATACCACAATTGCTTCAGCAGAGGAGGCTCACGAAAATGATTGGCAAATTCAATCAAGCATAGCAGAAAGGCCTAGACCTAGCCACGTCACTGGACAAAAATAACAGAATGCATAAATGTACACTGCACTAGAATAGTCTAGAAGGATCCTTTACATTATAGAAATGTACAAGACAGTCTATAAATACTGTATTACTGTACAAATAAAAAAAAGTAAGAAGAATTTTCAAATTACAAAAAAAGTGTTAGAATGAAAATCGTTATTTGAAGCATTCTATTGAATACCTTCAGTACTCTTTATGGTACCAGAGCAGTAAAGGACAATGTCTATTTCGTTTCCCTTTCTACGTACCATGGAACTAGAGAAGACCAATGTGGCGCCCTCAATCTCCCTTATATAAATACGCAGGGATCGAGACGCCAGGATGGTGACAACACGGTCACACATCCCAACAAAGTGCCAGTGTGTGTACATGCAACAGTGTACAAATAAAATAACGCAGCGGATAGTCAACTAAGTACCAGAATTTATTTACAATCAAACATCAGTAAAGATTTAAATAGCAGTTATACAGTCATCCATAAAATAATTTACAATAGTTTTAGTTATACAAACGAGTGATCCCAGATCACACCTCAGGCGGAGCCGTCTCCTCAGGCTCGCCCTCCTCCTCCTCATCAGCATCAAAATCTGCGTTACCACAAAATGGTCTCGCAGGTAAGTATAACCCAACAACAACGTAATATAAAATGCATTAAATGCAACTAACATGCATGCACATGAAAATATGCATTTTCCACAAAACATCATTTTCCCCGAAAATGATAATTTTCCAACACACACCAAAATCCCATTTTGGTCCAAATTATCCGTAAAACATTTTCCCAGAAAATGATTTACCCAAAAAATCAACTCGCACTATTTTCCCAGAAAATAGTGCATTAATTCCAAATGCACCATGCATTATTTCCATATGCACCATGGCCTCCCCTATGGACCATCCGCACGTCCTGGCTTCGTAGCGGTGCTCAGTTCCGCGCCCAGCGCGTACGTGGCCAAGCACCCACACTACGCAACGAGCGATGCCCAGTTCCGCGCCCAGCGCGTACGTGGCCAGACATCCTCTAGTCCCCGCCAGCAGAAGGACCACGGAGTCGGCACGAGACCATCTCGTCCGATCCCATTGTCGCTCGGCGACAATCCAGGGGACGTTACTCAGTATATTCCGCTCCCGAGTAACCAGAGGAGCTCCACCGAGTTAATACCCCATCTCGGCTTGGGGTCGTGATACACACGCACCAAAAATATTATCACATAAAATCATAACTTTTCAAATCACATGAACATGAATGCAATACATGAAAACCCAGTTTTCTTTTACAAACATGATCATGCATGAAATAATGAAATGCACATGTACCAACACAATATCTAACATCCATCAATGAACAATACCAACAAATCCAACCAACCCATCAACAACCAATATCCAATTCAACCAAATCAACCAAACAACTCCAATCACAAATCCATCCGACCCCCGAACTCCTCGGACTCAGTCCGGCATGCCAAAAATACAGTGAAATGGGTTAGTGCAAAAATACATTTAAATTACGAAAGTTCTTTGGAGAAATACTTACAGTGCAATATAATAATTTTCCGAGGATCACGAAGTTGAAAAATGCGACGTTTGAGCAACACCACAGTGTAAAATACACTGTGGCCGTGGGTCACAAATACCAACTTTTCAACGAGGACAAACGAAGACTCAAGATTGATAGGGTAGGGCCTAGGGAGGTCGGTGAAGCTAGTGGTGGTGGTGGTTTGCCGTGGGTGGCGGCGCAAGAGGTGGTTTTAGGCAAAAAATGTGCAAATCGGAGATGGACTTGGTGGGGCTTCACCGGTGACGGATCGGAGCTGGGGTTGGGTCCAATGGGTTGCCAAGCGGCCGGGGATGAAGTGGTAGGAAGATGGTGGCCAATGGCGGTGCGACGGCGGCGTAATGGCGGAAAGTGTGCCGCGGCTTCGTGGGTTTCGTGGGCTTCGTGGAGGCTAACGGCGGCACGAACGGCGGTGATATTGGTGGGGTGCGGTCGCCGGCGGCTGGGGAGTCTAATGGGCTGGGCGGTGTCGACCACCGCCGACGGACGGCGGCGCAGCTGGTGGGGGAGAAACGGACTCGGGGAGAGAGAGAAGGAGAGAGAAATCGTGCGCACGGGGAGAAAAAAATAAGGAAGAAGAAAAAGAAAAGAAAGAAAAGAAAAGAAGAAAAGAAAAAGAAAAGGAAAAGAAAAATAGAGGAAAAAGAAATGAGGTCCAATCCTCATAACTTGGGTCACAAAAATGATCCAACGGAAACGATTTCAAAACCTCAAGTTAAATAAAATAATTTAAACGTAATGGTAAAGTCAAATTGAAATAATTAAATCCCACGGTAATTAATTTAAATATTAAAAGCAATTTAAATGCATAACAATAAATAAATATTAAGAAAGCACATAAAAATAATTTTCACCAAATAAAAATCATAGAAATAAACTCACTAAAAATCCAACCAATTTAAAATAAGAGAATAAATTTTAATTACATAAAAATAATTCCTTCAGTAAAAATATACTAAAATACGGGGTGTTACATCCTCCCCCCTTAAAAAAAATTTCGTCCACGAAATTGGCAAGGTCAAATATTGCACTAAGACAAGATCAAGATTCAACCAAGAGAATACTTAGAACATACCGTCAAAATCAATCAAACAAGTATGGATATTGCTCCCTCATGTCGGCCTCTCTCTCCCAAGAGAAATCTTGAGCCAACGGATCACCCCATGCCACTTTCACCATAGGAATTACCTTGGACCTTAACTCTTGCTCTTTCCAATCCACGATCTGGGTCGGGGCAACTTCATAAGTAAGGTTGGGCCGCAGTTGAATGCGTTCGGGATCCACAAAACGTGGCTCTTGCTGTCCAAAACTCTTCTTCAATGAGGACACATGAAACACATCATGAACATCTCCAAAATAATCTGGCAAGGCAACTCTATAAGCAACAAGCCCAACCTTCTCTATGATCTGAAAAGGGCCAATATATCTTGGACTAAGCTTTCCTTTCTTACCAAAGCGCTTAACGCCTTTCATAGGAGAGACTTTAAGATAAACCCAATCTCCTTCTTCAAAGGATAAGTCTCTTCTTCTTGTATCTGCGTAACTTTTCTGGCGACTTTGCGCTTCAGCCATCTTCTTCCTGATAAATTGAACTTGATCCTTCATTTCTTGAATTAACTCAGGCCCAAGCAATTTGTTCTCGCCAACTTCATCCCAACATAAAGGCGATCTGCACTTCCGTCCATATAAGGCTTCATACGGGGCCATCTGAATGGAGGAATGAAAACTGTTATTATAAGAGAACTCAATAAGTGGTAAGTGATTCTCCCAACTTCCCTGGAATTCCATGACACAAGACCGCAACATATCCTCCAGAGTCTGAATAGTACGCTCTGATTGGCCGTCCGTTTGGGGGTGATACGCCGAACTAAACTTCAATTTAGTGCCTAATGCCGCCTGCAAACTCTTCCAGAAATGGGACGTGAATCGCGAGTCCCGATCTGACACAATACTCTTGGGTATTCCATGCAAACGCACTATCTCCTTGACATATAACTGAGTCAACTTACCCAACGAGTCAGTATTATTAACAGGCAAGAAATGGGCACTCTTGGTCAACCGATCCACAATCACCCAAATGAAGTTCTTCCCACTAGGAGTCCTCGGCAACCCTACCACAAAATCCATAGAAATATCATCCCACTTCCATTCCGGAATAGGGAGAGGTTGGAGTCTACCAGCAGGTCTCTGATGTTCAGCCTTCACCTGTCGGCATGTGTCACATTTCTCAATAAACAGGGCGATGTCCGACTTCATTCCTTCCCACCAGAAATTCTTCTTTAAATCCCTATACATCTTTGTGCTTCCTGGATGAACCGAATAAGGAGCTGCATGAGCTTCTGCTAAAATTCGCTCTTTAAATTCAGAATCTCGGGGAATCACTCTACGATCCCGAAACCTAAGAATGCCATCCTTATCCAAGCTGTAATGCAAGGGTCCTCTAGACTTTCTGACTCTTTTCCTGATAGCCAACAGATTAGGGTCCTTTCTTTGAAGAGTCTTTAATTCATCAAAATCCACTACTCGGACATCCAAGACTGAAGATAATAATTCTTCTTGCTGTGAACTCTCGATAAGAAGTCTCCTCATTCCACAAAGGAGAGAGTCCACATCTGAAGATTCCGCTTCATCCACTTGTTGTGACTTCCTACTCAAGGCATCAGCGACTAAATTTGCCTTCCCTGGATGATACTTGATTTCACACTGATAGTCGCTAATTAGCTCTAACCACCGTCTCTGCCTCATGTTTAGATTCTTCTGAGTAAACAGATGCTTCAAGCTCTTGTGATCAGTATAAACTTCACAGGCTTCGCCATACAGATAATGCCGCCAGATCTTAAGCGCAAAAACTATTGCCGCCAACTCCAAATCATGCGTGGGATAATTCCTTTCATGAATCTTCAGCTGACGAGATGCATAAGCAACAACCCTTCCCTCTTGCATAGGGACGCATCCCAACCCGAATTTGGATGCATCACTGAAAATCACAAATGGCTTGTGTGGCTCCGGAAGTGCCAAAATAGGTGCCGTTGTCAATCTTCTCTTCAACTCTTGAAAACTTCTCTCACATTTGTCAGACCATACAAACTCAGTATTCTTCCTAGTCAAGGCAGTGAGAGGTCCTGATAGTCGAGAAAAACCTTCCACAAATCTTCGATAGTATCCGGCAAGTCCCAAGAAACTTCGTATCTCACGAACTGTCGAAGGGCGAGGCCACGACAAAACAGCTTCTACTTTACTAGGATCTACAGCCACCCCTTCTTGAGAAATCACATGTCCAAGAAACTTAACTTCTTCTAACCAGAATTCACACTTGCTCAACTTAGCGTACAATTGATGTTCTCTTAATTTCCCAAGTGCCAGGCGAAGGTGACAAGCATGCTCTTCCAAATCTCGAGAATAAATCAAAATGTCGTCGAGAAACACCACCACAAAAGAATCCAAGAAAGGCCGAAACACCCTATTCATTAAATCCATAAAAGCAGCAGGGGCATTAGCTAACCCAAAAGACATCACCTTAAATTCATAATGCCCATACCTCGTCCTGAAAGCAGTCTTGGGCACGTCTTTATCTCTTATTCTCAACTGATAGTACCCTGACCTCAAATCAATCTTCGAAAAGATAGCCGCTCCCTGAAGTTGGTCAAACAAATCATCAATTCTTGGTAGAGGATACTTGTTCTTAATAGTCACTTTGTTAAGCTCCCGATAATCTATACACATTCAGAGAGTACCATCTTTCTTCTTGACAAACAACACGGGCGCTCCCCACGGTGAAGTACTAGGCTGAATAAATCCCTTGTCGACCAGTTCTTGCAATTGAGTCTTCAACTCTTTTAATTCAGCCGGTGCCATGCGATAAGGTGCTTTATGCACAGGAGCCGCACCAGGTTCCAAATCAATAACAAATTCCATATCGCGAACGGGAGGCAATCCGGGCAAATCATCTACAAACACATCAGGAAACTCGCCCACAACTGGAATATCTACTAACGACTTCTTCTCAGATGGCGTAGACTCAACTTGGACCAAAAAAGCATCTGCTCCACGAGCTATATCTCTCCTAGCTTGAATTGCTGATATAATTGTTGGTTTTGCCTTCAACTTACTTCCCGCGAATTCCACATAATCATCATCCGAGAGTTGAAAACCAATTACCCGACTTCTACAATCAATATTTGCTGAATATCGATATAGCCAGTCCATTCCCAAAATTATATCAAATCCCAGCAACTTGAATATAATCAAATCTGCATCCAGTGTCCTCCCTCCAAAATCCAAAGGACAGCCCAAAGCAACTTTAGAGCACCACACCATCTCACCATTTGGAAGTGCCACTACTAGTGTTTGCGATAAAGGCTCCGTGACCAGATTACACATCCGTGCAAAAGTGGCAGACACAAAAGATCGAGACGCCCCAGAATCAAACAAAGTACATGCATAGAAATCATATAGGCGAACTCTACCTGAAGCAAACACATCCACCAGACAATCCCAAATAATCCAACCATAACAAATATTAAATCAAATTAAAATGATTAAATGCATACCAGTAATAACCCCAGCATCGTGGGTCTCTGGAGCTCCGTAATCCACATCACCAGGGGTCACTGCATAAACTCGAGCTTGTACCAACTGTCTCTGGTTGCCCCTTCCACCTCGTCGACCTCCTCGCGCTCCTCGCGCTTCTTGCCCTCCTTGAACTTGACCAGGACACTCCCGAGTAAAGTGACCCGGCTGGCCACATCTAAAACACTGAATTCCTCTCTGGCCGCACTCACCCTCATGGGCTCTATTACACCTGTTACAAACTGGAGCTCGACCTCCAGCACGAACACCGGTGGTCGTCTGCGGACGGGCACTAGTCCTTTGCACGAACTTATGAGGCGACCCAGAACTACTCCCTTCGCCAAGGTAACTCCGCCTTTTCTGACCCGGAGGGGAACCTGCTCCAAAACTGTTTTCCCTTTCTGCAATGCTGGCTAAATCCACTAACTCTTGAAAGTCCTTAATCCGAAGGCAGGCCACTTGTTTACGTACCTCATGGCGCAAACCCTCCAGGAAGCGCTCGACCCGCAACTCCTCCGTAGTAATGAGGTGAGGAGCGAACCGTCCAAGCTCCATAAACTTTCTTGCATATTGCTCCACAGTCATGCCACCTTGGACCAAATTATTGAACTCCCGAGCCTTTTGCCTTTTCACTGAAGCAGGAAAGAACCGGTCATCGAACTCTTTCTTGAAACGCTGCCAAGACACAGCAGCCAAGGAACCCAACTCCATTTCTAATAATGTCCGCTTGGTCTCCCACCACTTTGCCGCTTCACCTTGCAGCATATAACTTCCATATAATACCATCTGAGCCTCCGTGCATCCACAAACTTCAAATGTTCTTTCCAAATCTTGAATCCACCTCCTAGCTCGCATTGGGTCCTCCTCCCCAGTGAAGGCAGGGGTCCTATGCATTAGGAAGCACTCATAGGGACACCCCACTTGGGCTCCTCTACTTGAATCTCCCTGCGGCGGTCGGAAATTCTGTTGAAGAAATTCTGTCATTCTATTTAATGCTCTTGCCATAGCATAATTTCCATCACCTCTAGGTAACTCATCTTCAGGCACCTCAGCTTGCCTTCTTGGTCTCACCATAATCCTGTCATAGAACATTCTCCAACCCCGCTTAAATCCAGATAATTTATACTCAACCAAAAATAAACAATAATTAAAGCGATAAATAAAATAATTTAAATAACATCAATTAACATAAAAAGACATAGCAACAAACTCATAATATAAAATAAATAACTTAACTTACATCTCTTTTTAAAAAAAAAATTTATTATTTTAAAATAATAATAAAAATAATTTTCTGGTACTATCCTAAGGGACATGTGGTTTTACCCAGAGCCGAACTGCTCTGATACCACCTGTGGCGCCCCCAATCCCCCTTATATAAATACGCAGGGATCGAGACGCCAGGATGGTGACAACACGGTCACACATCCCAACGAAGTACCAGTGTGTGTACATGCAACAGTGTACAAATAAAATAACGCAGCGGATAGTCAACTAAGTACCAGAATTTATTTACAATCAAACATCAGTAAAGATTTAAATAGCAGTTATACAGTCATCCATAAAATAATTTACAATAGTTTTAGTTATACAAACGAGTGATCCCAGATCACTCCTCAGGCGGAGCCGTCTCCTCAGGCTCGCCCTCCTCCTCCTCATCAGCATCAAAATCTGCGTTACCACAAAATGGTCTCGCAGGTAAGTATAACTCAAACAACAACGTAATATAAAATGCATTAAATGCAACTAACATGCATGCACATGAAAATATGCATTTTCCACAAAACATCATTTTCCCCGAAAATGATAATTTTCCAACACACACCAAAATCCCATTTTGGTCCAAATTATCCGTAAAACATTTTCCCAGAAAATGATTTACCCAAAAAATCAACTCGCACTATTTTCCCAGAAAATAGTGCATTAATTCCAAATGCACCATGCATTATTTCCATATGCACCATGGCCTCCCCTATGGACCATCCGCACGTCCTGGCTTCGTAGCGGTGCTCAGTTCCGCGCCCAGCGCGTACGTGGCCAAGCACCCACACTACGCAACGAGCGATGCCCAGTTCCGCGCCCAGCGCGTACGTGGCCAGACATCCTCTAGTCCCCGCCAGCAGAAGGACCACGGAGTCGGCACGAGACCATCTCGTCCGATCCCATTGTCGCCCGGCGACAATCCAGGGGACGTTACTCAGTATATTCCGCTCCCGAGTAACCAGAGGAGCTCCACCGAGTTAATACCCCATCTCGGCTTGGGGTCGTGATACACACGCACCAAAAATATTATCACATAAAATCATAGCTTTTCAAATCACATGAACATGAATGCAATACACGAAAACCCAGTTTTCTTTTACAAACATGATCATGCATGAAATAATGAAATGCACATGTACCAACACAATATCTAACATCCATCAATGAACAATACCAACAAATCCAACCAACCCATCAACAACCAATATCCAATTCAACCAAATCAACCAAACAACTCCAATCACAAATCCATCCGACCCCCGAACTCCTCGGACTCAGTCCGGCATGCCAAAAATACAGTGAAATGGGTTAGTGCAAAAATACATTTAAATTACGAAAGTTCTTTGGAGAAATACTTACAGTGCAATATAATAATTTTCCGAGGATCACGAAGTTGAAAAATGCGGCGTTTGAGCAACACCACAGTGTAAAATACACTGTGGCCGTGGGTCACAAATACCAACTTTTCAACGAGGACAAACGAAGACCCAAGATTGATAGGGTAGGGCCTAGGGAGGTCGGTGAAGCTAGTGGTGGTGGTGGTTTGCCGTGGGTGGCGGCGCAAGGGGTAGTTTTAGGCCAAAAATGTGCAAATCGGAGATGGACTTGGTGGGGCTTCACCGGTGACGGATCGGAGCTGGGGTTGGGTCCAATGGGTTGCCAAGAGGCCGGGGATGAAGTGGTAGGAAGATGGTGGCCAATGGCGGTGCGACGGCGGCGCAATGGCGGAAAGTGTGCCGTGGCTTCGTGGGTTTCGTGGGCTTCGTGGAGGCTAACGGCGGCACGAACGGCGGTGATATTGGTGGGGTGAGGTCGCCGGCGGCTGGGGAGTCTAATGGGCTGGGCGGTGTCGACCACCGCCGACGGACGGCGGCGCAGCTGGTGGGGGAGAAACGGACGCGGGGAGAGAGAGAAGGAGAGAGAAATCGTGCGCACGGGGAGAAAAAAATAAGGAAGAAGAAAAAGAAAAGAAAGAAAAGAAAAGAAGAAAAGAAAAAGAAAAGGAAAAGAAAAATAGAGGGAAAAGAAATGAGGTCCAATCCTCATAACTTGGGTCACAAAAATGATCCAACGGAAACGATTTCAAAACCTCAAGTTAAATAAAATAATTTAAACGTAATGGTAAAGTCAAATTGAAATAATTAAATCCCACGGTAATTAATTTAAATATTAAAAGCAATTTAAATGCATAACAATAAAAAAATATTAAGAAAGCACATAAAAATAATTTTCACCAAATAAAAATCATAGAAATAAACTCACTAAAAATCCAACCAATTTAAAATAAGAGAATAAATTTTAATTACATAAAAATAATTCCTTCAATAAAAATACACTAAAATACGGGGTGTTACAACCAACCCCACTGTAAAGCCTACCCTAATCAACTCTGCTACTCACTTCATTACCCAGAAACTATCTATTGACAACTACCTATTATGGAAAGCCCAAATCCTCCCGTTCCTCAAAGGCCACCAGTTATTTGGCTATGTCGACGGCTCTATTCTATGCCTCCTCCAACCATTGACGACCAGCCTAATCCTGATCATACGAAATGTGTCATTCAAGACCAATTCATCATCTTTACCATCAACTTTTCCCTCACTGATACTATCCTATCCCAAGTACTTGACTCTAACACCTCACGCATGGTATGGTATACTTTACACAACATGTTTTTAGCTCAAACTTCAGCCCACATCAAGCAAACACAGTACCAATTAGCCATCCTAAAGAAAGGGTTCGAAACAATTACTCATTATTTCCACAAAGCCCAATCACTAGCTGCCTTTCTGGGTCCAGTTGGCCAACCCCTTTCATTTTCTAAGTTTATCACCTACCTTATTGCTAGCTTGGGTACCGACTATGAGTCACTTGTAACCTCTATCACTACTTGACCCGATCCCTTGTCGTCCTCTCAAGTTTATGGTTATTTGCTTAACCATGAATCTTGGCTAGCCCACCAGACCGAATCTCATCGTTCAGAAAGTCCTCTTGTAGCCCACACTACGATCACCAAGCCACCTTTCCCCTCCTCTAACATAAGTCGTGGTCTTGGTCGTGGTCATAGTCGTGGTCCTCGGCGTGGTCCTGGCACTGGCCATGTCTCTAACTCAAGTCCCAACTTCTTTTCTAATCACTCCAGCACAAGACCCATATGCCAAGTATGCCACAAAACAGGCCATACCGCTTTATCATCTATCACTGTTTTAACTAGTCTTACCAAGACTCTCCACCATCCTCTCTTACAGCTCACTACACAGCCCTCCCAAATCCAATGCCTCATCACAATCACTGGTTCCTAGACACAACCGCAACAAATCACTTCACAGCAGATTTCTATAATCTCAATTAGAATCTACTCCCTATCATGGCACAAACAAAGTCAACATTGGAGATGGCTCATCCTCCCAATCTCAAACACTAGAACTGCTCAAATCTACACATCCACTAGCAAATCTCTTCTCCGAAAACATTTACATCTTCCTGAAATTACTCGCAATCTTTTATCTGTTCGTCAGTTTTGCTTAAATAATTCGATCTATTTTGAGTTTAATTCTTTTGGTTTTCTTGTGAATGATCTATATACTTAGGAGGTGCTCCTTCAGGGCCCCGTTAGGAATGGCCTCTATGTGCTTGCCATTGATGCCGAGATCTCCTCTTCTCCCACCATGTCTTCTTTGGCTGCTGCTTTAATTGGTGAATGAACCTCCTTCCAAATCTGGCACTCTCATCTTGGGTACCCCCTCTCCACGAACCACTTCTTTCACAATTCATCAATTTCAACTTCCTCTTACAACTAATATAGTGCCTTCTTCATGTTCGGCCTGTGCTCAAGCCAAGTCACATACCCTCCCACATCCACCTTCCTCTTCTCGGTCACATAAAGCTTTTGAATTACTATTTCTTGATGTCTGGGGACCGGCACTTGTGATGTCTTCTTCTAGTTACAGATTTTATCTTTCCATTGTAGACGATTTCATGAAACATATTTGATTTTTTCCGTTACATGCAAAATCTGACGTGTCCACTATTTTTTTGGCTTTTTTACGTTTTGTTAGTAACACTTTTTCTTCCAATGTCATTTCTATTCAAACTGATTGGGGGGGCAAATTTCGCCCTACATCCTCTACTTAAATCTTTTGGCAACTCTCACCGTACCACTTGCCCATATTCTCATGCTTAAAATGGTAGTGTCGAAAGACTTCATAGGCACATAGTTGAGACTGGTTTGTCTCTTTTAGCTCATGCCTCAGTTCCTGCCAAGTATTGGACTGAGGCTTTCCAAATCGTTGTTTTCCTCATCAACCGTATGCCCACACCAATCCTCCATAATATTTCCCCATCTCAAGCTCTATTTGGTCATTCTCCCGAGTACTCTTTTTTGTGTACCTTTGGCTCTGCATGTTGGCCTAATTTACATCCATTTAATCATCATAAAATGGACTTCCGCTCTTAGTTATGTGTATTCATGGGCTATACCCTTGATCATAAAGGTTATAACTGTTTACACATACCCACTGGTTGGACTTATGTTTCTTGGGATATTAGATTTAATGAGACCCATTTTCCTTTCACTTATCTGCCTAGCTCATCGACCCACCTCCCTCTACCACTCGGCCTCATAATCTCACACTAGACTTGCTTCCTATTGGGCCCATTTCTTCATCCCCTGAGCCCATCGAGCCTCCCTCCCTCACATGAAACATAGACGGGCTTTCAAGAAATCCCGAAACATGTTGAAAAAGAACAAGATCCAAACCCAAACACAACGCATTCAAGTCTTTTGAAAGATAAAAATAGTAAAAAAAGTTAATGCAATACAAACCTGTAGATGACAACAATCTAGAGGCCGAGTTTGAAAATGGAGGGAAAAAAATGACAGGGAAGGCAAAGACCAAGATTTCGAGGTTGGTAAAGAAGCAGATGTGGTGTCGTCGTTGTTCATTGTCTAGCAGCGCCTCGTCCATACCCTTTTCTTTTCTCTGGCTCAACATGCCCAGGATTCTTCTTTGTCTGCACCAAGACCCCAACATCACTCCCATGGCTCACAGGTTAATGTTCACTCTCCCAGACCTCTTGACCAACTCTTTCATTCACCCAATCTGCATTTACCTTCACACTCAGAGCATACGCACCCTCTTAGATAGAGTTTTCTTTGTCTTGAAATTGAAGGAGACGAAAAGAAATATGAACCAGTTTTCTGTCTTTGCTTTTTCATTTTTTTATTTTATTTCTCATCTGACGTGGCAGGTGATTTCCCGGGAGTTGCCCACCCCGGTTGCCTGGAGCAAAACTCTTTTGGCAAGGGTGTGAAGAACAGAAAGAGAAATAATAAAAACTGCAATTGTTTGGATAGTGAGATGAGATAGTTTTAGATGAGTTGAATAAAATATTGTTAGAATATTATTTTTTTAATATTATTATTATTTTGAGATTTGAAAAAGTTGAATTGTTTATTATATTTTGTGTGAAAATTTGAAAAAGTTGTAATGATATGATGAGATGAGGTAAGTTGAAATGATTTCTGTATCCAAACGAGCCTTATGAAATGAGTTGGACTTATGAACAAGAGTATAGACAGATGATAGATGAAGAGTGGGGGAAGGAAATGTGAATTAAAGGACCTTTGCCAAGGGTACATGAAAGATTAGACTCTTGTTGAGCTGCTTTGAAAAAATGGAGTAATCTGAAATATAAAAGAAGGAACAAGGAAATTAATACGTTAACTGCTCAATTACTGAAGTTACAATAGGAAGAGGGACCAGAAGAGATAACAAAAATAAAAAAGATTCAAGATGAGTTAAGTAAGTTATTGGATCAAGAAGAAGTTAAATAGAGACAGAGCAAAGACACACTAGTATAAGTTGAGAGATAGGAATACAAAATATTTCCATGCATGTGCATCTCAAAGAAGAAGAAAGAATCTTATCGATCAAAGATACTTAGGTTTACCAACATTAATTAGGAGATCTAAGTATAATACATTCAAGTATATAAATGAGAGAATTTGGAAAAAAAAAAATTCATAGTTGGAAAAATAACTTTCTATCCAAGGCTAAGAAAGAAGTTTTAATAAGGGCCGTATTGCAAACTATTCCGACTTATACAATGAGTGCAGTCAAATAGCCTAAAAAGTTGTGTAATTAAATTTCAAATATGTTAGCCAGGTTACAGTAGGGAAAACAAATGAATGGGACTAGGATTCACTAGAAGAGTAGAAAGTTTTTACAAGAACCTAATTCTCTAATTACTAGTGTTCAAAAAGAAGTATTTTAATAACTCTCAAATATTGTAGGCAAAATTTGGCTTCTCTCCCTCAACAATATGGAGGAGCCTCTAGTCAGCATTAGAGGTGCTGATAGAATGACTTATTTAGAGAGTTGGGACAAAGAAAGAGATAAGAATTTGGGGTAGTAAACGGTTGCCAGTTCCAACAACATACAAAACTCAATCCCCTAGGAAGATTTTAAGTGTTGATGCCATTGAAAAGTGCTTATCAAGTAGCACAAAACATGAAATAACAAAAGAAGGGTGAGTCTTCTGAAAAAAAAAATAACTCGATTAATAATCTAGTTCATATCAAATTGACTCGAATCAAATTATGATCGAGGATAATCCTATTGTCATATCTATTGTACAATCAACAATCCTAAATTCAAGGAGAAATGAAAAAGTCACGACCTAATGACACCATGTACAATTATAGAATTAAAAAAATATATTTTAAAGTCTTTAGTGTCGTTTGGATAGTAAGTTGAGATGAGATGAATTGAAATGAAAATTGAAAGTTAATTAAAATATTGTTATAATATTATTATTGTTTTGAGATTTGAAAAAATTGAATTGTTTATTATATTTTGTTTGAGAATTTAAAAAAATTGTAATGATGAAATAAGATGAAATAATATGAAACACTTCTTGTATCCAAACCCGGGCTATTTTGACTTCTGATTTTGATTTATTGGATTTAAATTGAGAAAAAAAAATTATTTTATTTTAAAGTTATGTATAAAAAATAATACTAGATATAACTTTATAGTGTATAAACTGTGTATTATTTAAAAAATAAAAAATAAAGTTTACTATTAAAAAAATTATTTTTAAATGATATTTTTATGAGTAATATTAAATATATGTGCAAGAACAATACAATTATTTTGAAAAAAATTTGATTCTATTATTAAAAAAAATTAATATAAATTTTGTATTTATTCAATCTTTTCGAAGAGACCGCACATTTGAACACTTCACAACCGCAAATGAAAGAGATAATATCAACAAAAGCGTCCGGCGCAAACTTCAGACTTCAGACTTCAGACCGGCTCCGGGGGGGAGCTTAGGCTCCTTCCTCCCTCACTCCCTCCCTCCCCCTCTCTGTTTTCTTCTTGTGTAGTATCTAGCTTTTATTTTTTTATTTTTCAGGCCAAATAAAGGGAGAATTGCCAATCGTGACCTTTCGGTACCCAATAGCCAACACGCGCCCCACCAGGAGGTTGCCCAGCCGCCGATCTACATGTCCACCAAATGCAGCACCAATCGGAGTGGAGCGTAGCCAGCACGCGCGGGATGAAAACTCCGGAGCTCGTCGGCGCGTGTCCCTCACGCTCTATCAAGGAGCTCTTTGCCGTTGCAACGCGCGGCTGCTCCCGAGCCAGCGATTCTGGATCTTCCAAGATCGACCGTTGGTTTTCCCTTCTGCACCCTTTTTGTGCACTGTTCATCCTTTTTTCCAGTGTTTTCTCAATATAGTTTATTTATGTACTGTCTTTATTTTCAAGAAAATAAAAAATTCAAAAATGTTGTCTCTTCAGACTTAGGTCCGAAGGGTGTTGTCCCCCATCTGCTTAGGCAATGATGTTGGGGTTGGTTTCTCCATACTCCGTCTAGTCAGGTATGGAGTTTTGTTATTTGGTTACTGCAAACTCTGTCGTGAATAGAGTTGTGCTATTTTTTAGACTTCGATCTTTAGAAATTAGCCGTTTGGACTAGACTATGTCAGTCACGAAAGTATACTGAGAAACTATTAACGTTTGTAATTGACTTATTGTTTTAAGTCAATTTTATATGTCATTCTTTAATGGAATAAGATCCGTTGCTATAAAAAAAAAAGTAATACTACATACAGTCGTGAAATACACAAATGTCGTACAATCGCTTCGAAAAAAATTAATATCTATTATTAAAAAATTAATTTATTTTCATATAAATTTTATATTTATTCATTTTTTAAAAAATGACTGTACGATTCTTACATATTCATGATTGTAAATATCATTTAAAAAAAAAAAAAAAAAAGACGTGTGACAGAGAGAAATATCTACTCGGCAAACTTGATCGAGATTCGAGAACATTCTCACGCGCGAGAGCCGTGAACGCCTTTGCCCCAATCTTTTGCCTTATTTTCCGAGAAAATCCAACCGTCTATCTTTCTTTATGTCAAACAATTATAACCGTTAGATCAACCCTAGATTCCGCTATAAACTTGTTTCCTTTTGTCTTTCTTCTTCGTCTTTCGTTTCCTCTGCCGCAGCTGTTTTTCCGCTGCATGATACCTATCCCCTTTCTCCCAGATCTGCTCTTCATCTTGGCTTTTCTTTCATTCCCGGCTCGAGCTTCGATTAGATCGTTTCTGTACCTGTGTTTCAATGGTAATTTTTTGCCGTTTCGTGCTCTATTCCGGTTTTGATCACTGTGCTCTTCTATCACAGACTTTGATTTGTTCTCGCTTTAGATCGATGGAGTTTGGTTGACCGCGACGGGTATGGAGATATCTTTTGTAGAAAGATCTTCGTTTCTGTTATATGTGTTGGTTATTTTGGATTCTTTGAAGTCTGAATAGAGGCGGGTTTCTGTTGTATTTTACTCTCAGCAAATCGAGAACTAACTTGGATCTCTTGCGTCTATATCTTCGATGATCTATTTTCGTTTGGAGCAGTGGAAGAGGTACCAAACTGAATGGCCTTGTACGTATTCTTTTATTTTCTGTCGTGGTTATATTCTCGATCTCTTGTATACGATGGTCTCTCTCAAATTTTAGAATCTTGAACGATTATACATCGGCTGGGACTAGTGAACGACGTTGGATCTGTTGCGTCTTTATCTCCGATCATATATTTCCGTTTGGAGATGTGAAAGAGGTACCAAACTGAATGGCTTTGTTCGTATTCTTCTCTTTTCTATCGTGGCTATATTCTTGAGTTTCTTGGTCTCTTATACTTGATGATCTTGATCGAATTTCAGAATCTTGAACGACTAATTATCGGCTGGGACGGATTGTGTGGGTGGACCGGGATTCTGTTGATCTAAACGATGGTGATACTGGCCGCCGAAGAAGAAGCCACTTGGGTCCGTTGACTTTGTGTGGATTATAGTGGGGTTTGATACTACGTGTGTGTCATATTTATTTATATTCCTTGCCTGATTATTATGTTATTGTCTGTTATTTTAGCAATACGATCTATTAAGAGGCAAGGATGGTGTGAGATTTATGAGCATCAGGTATTATCTTGTAAGGTATTGTGGCCATGTATCGACCTTTGCCATGACAGGTGCGCTTGCTTGGCAGGTCAAATACACTCAATAAAAACCTCTCTTTTTGTTTTGGGGGGAGACGGCCCTTGGGGTTTTTTTCTCATTTTGGGCCGGTCTCCCTCCATGGGCGTGCTCTCTGTGTGCGTCTGTGTCTCTGCCTCTCTCTCTCTCTCTCTCTCTCTCTCTCTCTCACACACACACACACACACACACACACACACACATACGCACACCCCTTCTGCACGGCTTAGCGTTGTTGGTTCGCTAAATGCTTCGTTGGCTGTGGCTCATCATTGACGCTAACACGCTATAAAGACCAGGCTGCCCTATTTGGGTATGCACTGATCGGATTGCTGTTCCAGATTTCCACCCCAAAGGTACTATAATCTGTTATATCAAGTTAATACTTAAGGTACTATCTGCTAATTAATCTCGATTGGTTCAATCTATTTCTTAGTCTTTTACATGCTTCTACCTAAGTGATACGCATGATAATCATTAGGATTTGAAGAATCTATCAATTCAAACTGATAAGCGTAAAATGGTGCATTTTGTTTCCCCAAAATTTTGCTTCTTCAGAGGTGTATTACATTACAAGAAAGAATATAATGATAGAAAATACATGGTGGATAACCAGCAAATACGCCTGAATTGGAGAGCTATTAAACTTCCTTTCGGTGCATCTTTTTATTAAAATTGAATCAAATACAAGCAGTTCAATCTACAATATAGCTACGAGTTGTAACCATGTCTACAAAACTGCTACAAAACTGGGTATCCAAATTTTCGCCATGAATAATGCTATTTATTTTGACAAGCTCATCTGAAAGTCTCAATTTGAAATGTTAGTAGTGAGTTTTTACTTGCCTTCGGGGTACTTATTTTTTATTTTGCAGTGGATTAATTGTTGGAAGTCACTTTAAGGGGGATCTGTTTGTAAATTGTGGGGTATCGGTGTTGTGAATGTCGATATTTCATTCTGTAATTAGTTGTGGATAATGATAATTAGCCTCCATCTATAGAGCAATGCGCTCTGAAGGGCATGAAATCGTGTTCTGCTTCGTGGCACCAGAATCACTGCTGTTCGTTCATGTTTGGTTCTAGGCGCTTTGCTTTATTTTTTTTGGCTTCAAGGCGAGGCCAGTGATGTTACATGTGGAATGCAGAAGAATTCGTGCAGACTGTGTAGTTTATAACTGCAACTCAAGTGAAGCGGAAGGAGTTGTGCTGTCCAAGCCAGGACGTGGGACTATTTTGCTGGGTATGTACTCTTGAGGTAATATTTTGCCACTAGATTCCTTTGTTTTGATATAGCTAATGTATTTCAAAAACACCGATGCTGTTGATCTACTAGTTTGGTCTCTACTTACCAAAAGAAGTAACGAACGTAGTTTTGGTTTCCTCAGGTGGTACTTGTCTTGTATTGTGGTAGAGCTGGCTCATATTGACCAGCGAATACTATTTGGGGCTGAAATAAAGCCTGTTGGTTGGCATTTGTGTTTTTACTGAACATCAAATTGACAGTCAGGTGCATATCTGGTGTATTTATCTGTTAGGTTGATAAAAGACTTCGTTTAGGCGAGATCCTCCCAACTTTATTATTGGCTCCTAACATAACCGTTAGTGAATTATGGGCCTTGAGGCTTTTGTTCAACGGTTGCTGCTGTTGTCTTTTGCCACGTGTTGTCTGTTGGATATTTGATGAAGAATATACGTATTTTTTTTTTACCTATATTTATATACATATATTTATATATTTTGATAGGAAACCAATAGAATGTCCCAAGGTTTTGTCTCTTGTATTTTATTTTATTTTATCTAATAGTTAAGAAATTAACTATTAATGTATTGGTATATTTTTTTAAATACTTAAAAAGACCTTCAGAAAATAATTGCTAGAAGAAGAAATAGCGTAGAGGCCGTTTTTATAATCAAGGCATGTAGTCGGTAATATTTGAGTAATCTTTTTAATAAAAATATTAATGCCCTCCTGAGATCAGCACAACTACATATTACGACGACCCCCGACAATTCTCAGAAAATGTTCTTCTGTAAACGTCTTTATATATATATATATATATATAATTATTTTTCGAAAATTTATTCTCCATTATTTTTATGTTGATGATGTCACACTTTGTTGTATTTAACTTCTCAATTGGTCTGTTTATGTATTTTATTTTATTTTATTTTGTTTTTTCACTTGAATGATTCATTTCAAGTATATTGGTTTATTTGAAAAATATATATTTTAAATGTTTAAAATATGTTTGAAAGAAAAAGTAGAAAAAAAAAGGAGCATAGAAGCAGCGTTATAGAAGCAGCGTCCTTTTTGGGTTGATTTGCGTTAATAAGACGAGGTGAAGTCAAAATTGGATCCATAAGCTCAAAAATGGTAAGAGCGCTCAAACCTCTTCGGTTTGGGAGGTTGGTGGTTCGAGCCCACCTGGGTCTGTCTCTCTCTCTCTCTCTCTCTCTCTTATTTTTCTATAAATGGTAATGTATTTGCACACTTTAAAATTAGGTCCTGTTTGAATTTAAAGATGATTTTAGATGAATTAAATAAAATGTTATTATAATATAATTTTTAGTATTATTAATTTTTTTAAATTTGAAAAATTAAATTGTTTATTAAATTTTATATGAAAATTTAAAAAAATTGTAATGATGAGATGATATAAGTTGAAAAGAGTTTTGAATTCAAATGGGGTGTTTGTATCACTTATGATATAATCTATTTTGGGGTGGTTGAAAACATTCTGGGCATCTTTTCTTCAGGGATCTTTGATTTGTTCATGCGTGGTGGTTGATGGTTGAAATATGCATAAACGCATGAAAATTGATATGGAGATGTCGAGTAAGGGAAAATCCAGGAAAGATAGAAGTTTTCAAGTTTGTAAAGTCTCCAAAATTGTGAAGATTAGATCAGAATATGGAATGTAGGCATTCCTTCAGTCATAAAAAACTTATTTATAATCTTAATATTCTTCTTACTAAAGTCAATTTTTGCAAAAAAAAAAAAAATATTGACTGATAAAACTTTATGCCATGTGCCTAGGAGAACAAGAAACCATTGAACACATACTATGTGAATGCATTGGCTTCATTCTAGAGTGCGAAGGTGTTAGTGACAGTTATGTTCAAAGAATGAAATGGAAGAATTGGCTTTAATTTTTCGGAACCTATGGTGGAGAAGGAATCAACATGTTTTCAGTAATCTCCTTATTGATCTTAACACAGTTCTACATAGAGTTTATAAAATGTAACATGATATTGTAAGGGTTAAAATTTAGAAAACTCAACCAGACTCGAAGCAACATAAATAGAAGTGGCACTTGGGAAAATCCTCTACCAGGTTTTTGCAAAATAAATTTGGATGTGATAGTTGACCGGAAGAATTACAAGATTGGCATTGAGACTGCAATAAGAGATGAGGAAGGAAATTACTCTACTATGAGGAAGAATCAAATCATGTCTTGACCTTTTAATAGTAGAAGCAATAGAAGCACTAACAGTAACAAATTTATCTTAATAATTTGCACTTATGAGGATTTATCTTAGTAAAACTTTTGAACCAAAGTCTTGGGGGCCTTTTATATGTTGGCACTTTGGTAGGATTGCGGTGATGGGTTGCTCCACTTGGGATAAGTAGCTATGGTTTAATCTAAACACATTGAAATAAGTGGAGGCTTTTATGGTCACACCCAGAGGGAGAAGCTACATTGACCGCCTCTCCCCACTCATTCGGAAAAAAATGAGACATCATATTATAAAAATGACATATAGCAAACACTTTTAATAATTTAGAAGAGAAATATTAGGTATAAACTCTAAATAAACAAATCTCACATAGATCCTTTGTAAAATGTGGGTCCCATTGGAAATGGATAGATTTTCATGCTGAGGTCTATTTTTGTTTTTTTGCAAAAGGACTGTGTGAGATTTGTCTATTTGAAACTTATACAAATTATTACCTTTTAAGAATATCGTGTGATTATATACATACATATATATATATATATATATTATTTGGAAAATACTAAAGTCACCAACAATGGGTTCTGATTATTATTATTATTTTTATTTAGTGATTAAAGAAGTGTGTTTTAATGATGTTGTAAATGTTTTTAAAAATATTTAAGGGGATTAAAAAATGTATAAAAAAAAAGAGAAGAAATTTACACTTATGAGGACCTAGAATCGGGAGCCATGGCACTGCCCATTTTATTTACATAAAATAGGAAACATAACATGATATAAAACATACAATAAGGTCAAAGACATACACTTGCATAAAATAAGGTCTCTCTGGACCCTTATCTATTACAAATTTGGCACTTTTGGAAAAATACCCAAATTGGGCAACTTGTGATTTCTCCAATCCATAATTTTTCTTGACATGTAATGATTCTTTATTTTTCATTTTTTAGAGAATACATGTAATGATTCTTGAATATGCCATTTTTTTAGCAATACAATATATATTCTCTTTTTTGGTCTCGTTTGTTTTCACAAATAATATCATCTCATCTCATCTAATCATTATATTTTTTTCAAATTCTTACAAAAAATAAAACAAACAATTCAACATTTTCAAATCTCAAAATAAAAATAATATTAAAAAAATATATTCTGACAATATTTTATTCAATTTTAAACTTTTTTTTGAACTAATTTCATCTCATCTCATCTGCAAAAATAAACAAAACTGATCTCCAATGTGTGATAATTTGTAAGTCGGCCATGTTGATAATTCGATTTCTAAATAACTCATGCGAATGTTATTTCTAAAAACAATTGCAAATGAATTTAGAAATAAAATAGGAAACATAACATGATATAAAACATACAATAAGGTCAAAGACATACACTTGCATAAAATAAGGTCTCTCTGGACCCTTATCTATTACAAATTTGGCACTTTTGGAAAAATACCCAAATTGGGCAACTTGTGATTTCTCCAATCCATAATTTTTCTTGACATGTAATGATTCTTTATTTTTCATTTTTTAGAGAATACATGTAATGATTCTTGAATATGCCATTTTTTTAGCAATACAATATATATTCTCTTTTTTGGTCTCGTTTGTTTTCACAAATAATATCATCTCATCTCATCTAATCATTATATTTTTTTCAAATTCTTACAAAAAATAAAACAAACAATTCAACATTTTCAAATCTCAAAACAAAAATAATATTAAAAAAATATATTCTGACAATATTTTATTCAATTTTAAATTTTTTTTGAACTAATTTCATCTCATCTCATCTGCAAAAATAAACAAAACTGATCTCCAATGTGTGATAATTTGTAAGTCGGCCATGTTGATAATTCGATTTCTAAATAACTCATGCGAATGTTATTTCTAAAAACAATTGCAAATGAATTTAGAAATAAAATAGGAAACATAACATGATATAAAACATACAATAAGGTCAAAGACATACACTTGCATAAAATAAGGTCTCTCTGGACCCTTATCTATTACAAATTTGGCACTTTTGGAAAAATACCCAAATTGGGCAACTTGTGATTTCTCCAATCCATAATTTTTCTTGACATGTAATGATTCTTTATTTTTCATTTTTTAGAGAATACATGTAATGATTCTTGAATATGCCATTTTTTTAGCAATACAATATATATTCTCTTTTTTGGTCTCGTTTGTTTTCACAAATAATATCATCTCATCTCATCTAATCATTATATTTTTTTTAAATTCTTACAAAAAATAAAACAAACAATTCAACATTTTCAAATCTCAAAACAAAAATAATATTAAAAAAATATATTCTGACAATATTTTATTCAATTTTAAATTTTTTTTTGAACTAATTTCATCTCATCTCATCTGCAAAAATAAACAAAACTGATCTCCAATGTGTGATAATTTGTAAGTCGGCCATGTTGATAATTCGATTTCTAAATAACTCATGCGAATGTTATTTCTAAAAACAATTGCAAATGAATTTAGAAATAAAATAGGAAACATAACATGATATAAAACATACAATAAGGTCAAAGACATACACTTGCATAAAATAAGGTCTCTCTGGACCCTTATCTATTACAAATTTGGCACTTTTGGAAAAATACCCAAATTGGGCAACTTGTGATTTCTCCAATCCATAATTTTTCTTGACATGTAATGATTCTATTACAAATTTGGCACTTTTGGAAAAATACCCAAATTGGGCAACTTGTGATTTCTCCAATCCATAATTTTTCTTGACATGTAATGATTCTTTATTTTTCATTTTTTAGAGAATACATGTAATGATTCTTGAATATGCCATTTTTTTAGCAATACAATATATATTCTCTTTTTTGGTCTCGTTTGTTTTCACAAATAATATCATCTCATCTCATCTAATCATTATATTTTTTTCAAATTCTTACAAAAAATAAAACAAACAATTCAACATTTTCAAATCTCAAAACAAAAATAATATTAAAAAAATATATTCTGACAATATTTTATTCAATTTTAAACTTTTTTTTGAACTAATTTCATCTCATCTCATCTGCAAAAATAAACAAAACTGATCTCCAATGTGTGATAATTTGTAATTCGGCCATGTTGATAATTCGATTTCTAAATAACTCATGCGAATGTTATTTCTAAAAACAATTGCAAATGAATTTATTCTTAGAGCATTAGTATTAGTCTATACATATGCATATGCAAAACCATATCTTTTGCATAATCAATTTGCCATTCAAGCAAAATTTTCACTGGTTTATGCATATTTGAGACAAAATAATTATATTTTATTATTATTAATTTTTTGCTAAAATCAATTTTTTATATATATTTTGCAATTAGCATCCACTACATACATTTGACATTAATAATACAAATACAATAATAAAAAATCTAATTTTTTATATATTATATTAAGAATATAATAAAATGAAAAAAAAATATATAATATATTATAATAATAAAATGAATGTGCAAGTGAAGATTTGATGTGTTGTTGAAGGAGGGAGAAAAGGAAATAATTGTAAAAGAGAGTGAGAGGAGAGATAAATAATGATTAAAATATATTTTGTAGAGTGAATAGTAATTATCTAAATTTAGATAAGCACTGTTCATAACTAACTAAATATTTGGATATGCATAAGCTAATGTAGATGATTTTAAGGTCATATTATGTAAATATAACTTTACATATACATATGCATAGACCAATATAGATGTTCTAATAAGACCAAATTTACCATCATATTTTTATAAATGCAAAGTGATGTTCTTTGTTGTCACTTGAAAAAGAAATTCTATTCAATGTATTCATCTTAGTTTTTAATTAAAATTTTTTCATCATCTTTGATATAAAATAATTATAAATTTTATTATTATATATATATATATATAAAACAAAAAGTAGGAATTTTTGAATTAATTGCATTTGAAAAAGAAAAAAAAAAAAAAGAAAAACACGTGTTTGGCAGTAACTCAGAGTGGCAAAACACGTGCACTGACAAAGTGGACACTGGACAGAAAAGTCGAACCCTACTTTTTGCCTCTTAATAATGTTCTTTCCACACACGTGAGTCAGACATGTCAGTCGATGGGAGGGGCTGTCACTGTAGAAATATATATAACAGTCCGGTGTCTTTAGCATCGTCTGCGAATCGTACGGACATTACAGGAAAAAAAAAAAAAAAACTACGAAAATAAATAAGTAAAAGAAATATCTCGCGCAAGCTGCCGCAAGAGCCACAGAGGGAGAAAACAAAAGTAGCTCCAAGGACCAAGACACGCTTGCAGACTGATCACTTTGACTTTTCCACCATCTTCTCGCTGGTCCGATCCACACTCCATCGTTGAAATCCCATGTCATTTCTGTGAAGAAATTCACCCATCTCTCTCTCTTGTAAAGGAGGAGGAGGAACGCCCAGTTTTCTTCACCTTGTGTGCGCTTTTATATGCCTGGTTTTGTTCTATTTTCTATGAAAAAAATCCGCTTGTATGTTTGTTCTTTGTGATGTCTGTGGATTTTCTCTTTTCAGATTTTTGTTGGTCTTAGTGGATGGAGCTGCTCTTTATGCGCACTTGGAGATCTTGTATGTATTGTTGTTATTGTTCCGAATTTTTGTCACAGTTTCCTCTAAATCTCTGTTGTTTCTGAGAAAACAAGGAAAAACTCTTGATAATCAACTCATCAGAAACATGAGACTCCTCCCGCCTCAAATAAGTGGAAAGCAATGTTTTTTTCTTCCTATTACATTAAGTGGAAAGTATCATCCTGTGCTCTTTGATTTCGTTTATATGGCTTCGTTTTGCGAACATAGAAAGAAACACCTACTGCAGTTTTTCTTCTTTGAATGAGAACGGGTTCGCGCGGATTTCCTTTTTTTTTTTTTTTGTGGTCTTTCTTTCTTTTTTGAAAACGTTGGTGGGTGTGGATCATGCTTCATCTGTTGATGCACCATACAATTTGAGTGACAGTGTCATTATTGTAATAAAAATTATAATTGTATTAACGGCAACGATTAGTATTCAGGGAAAACTCATGCTTCATCAGTTGATATAAGGTACAATTTGCGTGATAGTGTTTTTACTAGTCATATGATAATTACTTACTTTTTATCATCCCTTGAGTTGATGTGATCTGGTACTTACTTAAAAGTGAAGACAGAAGATCTCTTGTACATATCTCAATGGATTTCCTAACTCATAAACAATAATAAATATCTTTCAGATGGGTCCTATGACTCATGCCTTTTTTGTTCTGTTCACCAGACTGTTGAGTGGGCAGTTTCCTTTAAAGCTGATTTAGAATTGAGTGTCTTATGTAATGTTGTTTAATTTTGTAGGTTAATCTTGGTTTAAAGTTGTGGTATTGAACTACCAGTAGCCATGTTTGGTCGTTGGAAAAATTCTCATCATGATCAGGAGAATGATCAGCTGCAGCCTGAGTTAAAGGTAGTGTAAGTTGGAATTTATGTAGTTATGAATACATTAACTTCATTTGCCAATATTGAGCTCCTTGCTGTTTTTACTTGATCCTGAAATTTTTTGGAGAATATGGGTTTTTCTTCATGTTTTAGCTTTATCTATATAGCCTTGTTCTATTTGGTTCAGTGACACGTTCGGTAGGGGATTATGTGAAAAGAGAGCTAATTTGTTTTTCATATCATTGATAAGTACTTCTGAAGCTCCTCACAAATAATATCTTTTGGTTAACTCGCCAATATAGATGATGTGATTATTGTACTTGCAGGTCAATGAACTTAAGACTGCAATCGGACCCCTATCTGGACGTAGTTTACAGTATTGCACTGTTGCATGCTATAAAAGATATTTGGAAGCTCGGAACTGGAATGTAGACAAATCAAAGAAAATGTTGGAAGAGACACTCAATTGGAGATCAACCTATAAACCCGAGGAAATCCAGTGGGTATGTTGGTTTTAATTTTCCACAAAGTCAGAAATTAATACTGATGACAGGTGACACTTATGTTACAATTTTGTTGCCAGAATGAAGTTGCAATGGAGGGTGAGACTGGAAAAGTATACAGAGCAAATTTTCATGACCGACATGGGAGGACCGTTCTAATTTTGAGACCTGGAATGCAGGTAGAGTATTTATTTATTCAGCACTGCTTATTTTGTTGTGCTTAAAGGTTTTAGAAATTAACGCTACTACAACTATTGCAGAACACTAAATCTTTAGACAATCAGATGCGACATCTAGTTTATCTCATAGAGAACGCCATTCTTAACCTTCCAGAGGGTCAAGAACAGATGTCATGGTTGATAGACTTCACTGGGTGGTCTATAAGCAACTCTGTGCCCGTTAAATCTGCTCGAGATACTGTCAATATTTTGCAGAACCACTATCCTGAGAGGCTAGGCATAGCATTTCTGTACAATCCACCACGGATTTTTGAGGCATTTTGGAAGGTTTGTGTTCTGCTTTCCCTGAGTGCATTCTGCTTCATCAATGAATGGCAAAATGATGACTATAATTGAAATTAGGTAGATGAATACATGCTAAGCAAGAAGATTCCAACCATTTTGATGTGATCCCTGGTGCAGAAGAGGCCCATATAGTTGATGTTGATAGTAGAAACCAATTTAAAATGTGCTTTATGCACTACGAAACTAAAGCATTTAAAAATTTCTCCACAACTAGGGGGTGTTTCCTTACCAGACATGGTGACTTGAACCCAGGTCAATTTTCTTGGAGTGTTGATTTTTTAATTAGGTTTAAGACTACTCACCACATCTTTGAATATGAAGATAGGGGAGAATGAATGTTATTTGTTGGCTAAACATAGGCCCTTTTTAGACCAAGTTGCTTCATAGTTTGAATGCACTACAAACATATGCTTCTATGAACCCCAAGGGGTTGGCCCAAGTGGTGAAGGCCTTGTTCTTGGGATATTACTTCCTTGAAGGTCCAAGGCTCAACACCTCATAGTTGTAAACAATCCTTTGGGGCCACACTCCCTAGTAAAAAGCCAGCGATTTAACCAGTTCCGTGTAGGGAAACTTCTGAGGGTGCGGTGCACGGGACCAGCGTTTATTCTGCAGGGGTGGGTCCAAAGGGTTCTGCCTTGGAGAGGTTCCCCTACATCCAAAAAAAAAAAAAAAAAAATGCTTCTATGCACTAAAAGTTCCAAATATCCTTGTTAACACTCTATTGCACGCTGCTTCCCTGCCACCCTTACGTGAAGCACCCTTATGCTCCTCTTTAGCCTTAGAAGTTTGAAAACATAAGATGAACTTGCTGAGATAATCGTAGTAATCATGCAGAACAACAAGATAGACTTTGACCAAGAGTTCTTAAATTCTGGTTACCTTTCTGTTTTTTAATCATGTAAGATTCTGCTTTTCTGATACATAACATTTTTTTTTTTAAAGAGAATGGTTTCTGATTCATAACTTGCTATGCTTCCATGCTTCATGCTTTCAGATTGTCAAGTACTTCTTGGAGGCCAAGACATTCCAGAAAGTGAAGTTTGTGTACCCTAAAAATAATGATAGTGTGGAGCTCATGAGGTCGTATTTCGACGAGGAAAATCTTCCTAAAGAGTTTGGGGGAAAAGCCATGCTAAATTATGACCATGAGGAGTTCACTAGACAAATGACTCAGGACGATGCCAAATCCGCTGCCTTGTGGGGATTTGAAAACAAGCTACAACATGCTGGAAATGGATATTCTGGAGCAGAGGTGGCTCCAGAGCCAGTGTGTCTTGCACCACTGGCCGGATGAGCGAGGTAGCCTTCCTGTATTCGTAATAGAGTTTTAAACATTCTATCTATGCCTGAATGATTCTTGACTAAAAGAACTAGTCTTTATTCAACTCAGAGCAGCCATAAATGCTGTTCCATGTTAAGGTAAACTGATGCAATCTTAACTGCATACTATTTATAACGGGGAATTTTGCCCATGTATACTTTTATCTTAATGCTGATATCACCCTCTAAAATTTCCTTGAAACAAAGATATGAAACTAAAATAAACAGATGATGGGTTTCTTTCTGATTTATCCCTGTAATAACTTTCTTTTATGTTGCATCCTATGTGAAATTAACCATGGGTTTGGATTCCTTAAGAGTAGTTCCTATCCGAACTTTAGGGTTGAGAGTGGGAAAGATAGACATATGAAGTGGGTTCTATAGCATTTATTGAGCACATAATGCCTAATGAGAAATATATATCTATGAATGCTATAGGTCCCACAATTTGTGCTTCTCTCTCTCCCATTCTGGGCCTTAGAGTTTGAGTAGGAACGCCGCCGATGCACCGCCATTTCCTCTCTCCTTAAGACAGTGGTTGTGTAAAATCTTAACCCTATATTAATTGTTTAGATAAAATTAAGTATTTATTATTATTTTTATAATAATTATGTTATTTTTTAGGATTTAGAGTTCGGGTTTAAATGGGATTAAATTTCAATAGTTAATCATGGATCAATATTGCAAGAAACAAACCTTTTAAGA
This sequence comes from Juglans microcarpa x Juglans regia, assembly GCF_004785595.1. Lineage (NCBI taxonomy): Eukaryota > Viridiplantae > Streptophyta > Magnoliopsida > Fagales > Juglandaceae > Juglans > Juglans microcarpa x Juglans regia. The sequence continues at coordinate 12,726,254 of NC_054608.1, forward strand.
TAGTGTAAATATCAGTACCTTGATTTTGGAAGTATAGTTGAACCCCTTGGTCTCTCCTTCTGTTTATATGTTATGATAAGAAAACTCTGTGAGTGGAAGAGAGGAACAAAGAACCCTCTATATTAAGCCTAAGGCCCGTTTGGATAGTAAAAGTATTTTATTTCTTCTCATTTTATCTCATCATTACAATTTTTTCAAATTTTCATATAAAATATAATAAGCAATTCAACTTTTTCAAAATCTAAAACAATAATAATATTAAAAAAATAATATTCTAATAATATTTTATTTAACTTTTAACTTCTATTTCAACTCGCTATCCAAACAGCACGAATGAAGAAAATTAAACAATCTTTATGAATCTGTTTGTTAGAAAACTGATATGAGCTGAAAAAAACTAATAAATATTCTTTTCGAATGAAAAGCAGTAAAACTCCCTAAATGGTAATCCTTCCAAATTTATGCAGTGATGATAGCCAAAGAAATTCCTTTTTCTATTATTATGATTCATTGGGTGAACCTAGAAAAATTATTTTTCTGGGGGTTGGTTCATATCGACCCAAGGACGCTAACAATTGGAGGATGGTTGATTTCTCTTCATTGAATCTCAAATATTGGTAACTAGGTCTGTTTCACATACTCAAGTCTAGTATAGATCGATATATGGGTCGCGATTGGCGCCCGCCGGCCGTGTAATTTCTCTCCGATGGATGACAATAATGAATTATGGAACAACCTACCAAGTTGTTTCAATTGTTGCAAAACCATATAGAGGTGCAAAACTAGGAAATTCTTTTGACAAGAAGGATATAAATGTTTCTATCTTAATGTGATGTTGAAAAGCCTAAATGTCAACATCTATAAAAAGACAATCTTAAACAGCTTTGGAAGTGGTAAATTAGATTACGAAAATAGTAATGTTATATGTAGTCGAGGAGTGCACAAACATCGTACAGTCGTTTTAAAAAAGAGTTAAGTCCATTATTAAAAAATTAATTCTTTTTTTTCATGTGAATCTAGTATTTATTCACTTTTTTCGAAATGATTTTGCGGTGCTTGTATACTCACGATTACAACTATCATTTCTGAAAAAGACATCAATTGAATGTAAAAATACAGACGCTTGGATATGCTTGAACATGAATGTGAATGCTTTGTGTTCATCATCGCAAAGTTCAAACTCCCAACTCGATTACATATTATGATCTTAAGCTGCTCTTTTTAAATCCACACTGCAGAGAGCAATTAAACAGTGAAAACAAGAAATTAAGGTGGCATTAATACTAGAGTTTCCCTTTTCAGAATATGAAAATGCTCCGTATCCATGTCCATGCCAAAGAAATTTATTTACAGGGTACAAAAGTCACATAAGCTTCAGTATGTATAGCCTTGTGAACCACACAACAAACAGTCATTCTTCCGATTCTCAGGAACTAGTTATCTGTCATACCCTTCTAAACAAACTTTTCACTAAACTTTTATGGAGGCAAAATCAACACCGTCCTTTAGCTAGCTACACAGGAATACTTTGTCAAAAGCTGCAATGAAAAATGCATATCAAACAGACCTGCACATTGGTGAAATGACAAAGTTAGCTGCATTTTGGATTTTGAGGGGAAAGGTGAGGGGGAGGGGATCAGATGAGCCTCCTTTTGAAGTTACGCGTAGTCGATTGGTAAGTACGAACTAGCAACCCGACTCCTACACCAACTCCAAGGCAAACGCCAAGCCCAATCCCAACACCAACTCTCACACCTGCATTGAACCAGGACAGTTCACCATCTTCACCATCTATGTACTCCGTTCTCCAATACGGGTTACTACTGTAGTAATCTTCATTTTCTGGTTTGTAGTTTCTGTATTCTGCCATCTACAATTGAAAAAAACAACAATTGGTGTTATGGCAGTCGAGTTACAGGCTGAAAGAGTACACATGTAAAGTATAAAAAACATATAAATTATAACAAGCTTATCCCTTCATGAAAGCCCTAGAAGCTAGACGGGTTTGCTGTAAACATGTAAGGGTTAAGCAAATCTCTCATTTCTATGTGAGCCACAACCTAATGCTCCAGCAAAAGCTAAAATGCTAAATGAAAACGGCCTAATTGGTGGTTTACACCAAATCGGGTTAGCCTTTTTCTTGTTAAAATATGTCATATAAGCAACACTAGACAGAAGAAAACAGCAGGACCACGCCCAAGTAGACATTCTAATCTACAGCTACTTATCACCAGTCATAAAAAGTTCACGGGGTCATTAATACGATGATTTAGTATAGTGATGATCCACGATGCAGAAACACAAGAAGTAACAGGAACTATTTCTTAAAAATAACGTGACACAAGAAAACACACTTAAATGTTCATAATAGCTCATATACCATCTTTTGTCTAATTGATCGCACTAACGTCCCATGATGAAAATAACTCAGTAAATCCAGACAAGGAACAATTAAAGAAAACATAGGTGGTAAGGACACATAATATTTAAACCCACCATGTCTTTTAAACATTCTCCATATCATCATCAAGAGTACAATTACAGGAATAGATTATTAATTACAAGCACAATAATGATACTAAGGATTGATTTACAATGAATATTAATATTCAAAAGCAAACATATATTCTTTAAGACCAAGGAAAAAAACATATATTTTTTGAGATGTAACCCCCTGAATAGAACATGAAAATTTCATGCAGCTGCCAAAGAAAAGTATCTAAGAGATTCTAGTATTTAGGAGATTTAAGATGGATCCAAACTAAAATTTTGTAGAGGTTTTCATCAAAGCTCCGAAGCATTATAACTATGGAGAAAAAAATTGTATTGGCACAAGATGAAAGATTTCATATTACGATGGAAATTAAGCGAGAACAATTTAAACAGAGAGAAGACAAGGGTTTAAGCGTTTCAGTCAGAATAAGATAATCTCCATTTCACTTTTTTTTCTTTTTTTTTTCAGCATCTCCATTTCACTTAAGAAGGATAGTTATTATTTAGTATTAAACATTGGGTATTTTGGTCATTGTATTTTTAAAAATGATTAGATTGGTAAGTTAAATGACAACTGCCATTGTCTTACACTTCATGGATGCTATATGTTTAAGGGAAATGGAGAGGACTATGGGTCCATGGGAGTGTAGGAGAGTACAAGAGATACCTCTAAAATTTAGATATGATGTTAATGGTAAATGAAAAGAAAAAAGTAAGTAACTTGCAAGATACAAGACGTTATTGATTGAAAAATTCAAAAAATCTGCTTCTTGCTGCATCCCAAACCAAACGACAATGAAAATAAAACCCAATGACAATGAGATCTTAATCCACCCAAATTTCAGAAATTGAAAATCATCGAGAACTGATTTTCTGTGGTTTTCAAAAGAAACCCTTCACCAGATTTGCCTAGGTTTTTCAACCATGGATGGATCTTTTCTCTTTAGTCTTGAATTTGTACTTGAAGGGGAATAAACACTTCATCTTTTGAAGCATTCTGATATCAATATTCAAGTTTATATATCAGATATTGCCAATTCTCTTAGTTTGGCTTAAAGAGACAGATGTCCAATACAAAGATTCAGCCAATTAAAGTTTATTTCAGATAGAGAGAGAGCTATACAATTAAGTGCTGAAATGAAGGAACAAGAAAGATAAAGGAAGTGAGCATTGCAACAGACAGGAGATGGGGAGCGATGGGAGCAAGGATGATAATGGGGACTGTAAAATCAAGGTAAATCAGTGACTCTTTTTGGGGATGCATTGGATGCTTCTAGCTTTCTGAAAAATCAATGGAAATCTGTGTGTCGGCTTCCAATCAGTGTGCATAAAGGTAGTTTTATGCCCGGGCCAGTTCAAAGTTAAACTCTTACTGAAAACAAGTAAAGATAACTCTTAAAAAAGGGAATAAAAATATAAGCGTTTCAAAACTGACATAAATCTAAAACGTTGAAGTCAAATTTGTCTTAACTCAGTATAAACTTAGCCCCCCATCCCCCTATGCACATAGCCCACCCGTGCACTAAGATCTGCAAATTCTAACAGAATGAAGGAGAGAATCTTGAAAGTGCACATGATAAACTCATGACAGCTACCCAATAAAACCTATAAAATTATTTCTTTCATGTTAGGAGAAAAGTTGCAGATATCTATATCATAGCAGTTCCTCACAGAGAGGCATTTTTTCCTTCACTGAAGGACAATGAGGTGAAGGAAAAGAATTAATATAGCAAGCAGAGAAACAAAACTATCTAAATATTAAAAAAAAAAATACAAAAGTCTTCACCCATCCTCTGGTTAATTAAGTTCAAGAAACATTCAATACATCTGACAGCCAAAGAGTATTCCCTTGTTTCTGTTCAATATAGACTATGGAAAGTCCGAGTCCAAGATCCCAGGACTCAACTAATTCTGTGTGCATTAATGACTACAAATTTTTTTATAAGAAAAAGACACCTGCCAATGACATACAAGATGTGTTATCTCTCAAGGACATCCAAACACGAAACAAGATTATTGGCTAGCCTTAGATGCTTATGAAACAAAACTACCCAACATTGGAGTGGGCCCCACATGTGCAGACCATGCTCCATGTGGCATTGGGATGAGGCCCATGGAAACTAGATCATGTCAGGAGATGGGCATGGAAAACAATGCAACATAAAAGAAAAAAGGTAATTGGATGCTACCTGTGCCCTGCCCATACCCCCATGACACCTTCTAAGATAAGATTCTTTTTTTTTTTTTTATAAGTTTCTAAGATAAGATTCTCTTTGCCGTCCCAGACACATCAAGTATAACAAAAATTGGCTTTTTGTAACAAGAAACATACTTCAGCACAGGAAGCACATAGGTGGCCTTGAGGACCAATCAAACATAATTTCTACACCACACTGTAGATTTGGATCACAGCAACCAGTTCCCCGCAATGAAAGGGTTGTTTAGTCTCTCTCCATGGATTAGAAAACCTTAAAAGAACTGTAAAAGAGTTGGCTCTCCCTAAACATGCAAATACCAGCGCTGTACTAAAGCACTGAATGAGTGCCAACAAATTGAAACCAGATAAACAAAGGGAACTTCTGAAATGTGAATTCAAATATAAAACATGTTCCCCAAAAATTACCTGCAGATCTTCAGGGGACACATTTTTCTGGGATTCAGCAGCCTCATGTTCAGGAATTGCATCCAACATGCCTTTCCTGTTGTGTTTCTTTCGAAAACTAAGCTGTAAAGTCTCGGTTAAGATGATGGGTGTTCCAGAGAAGCAACCTGCGACATAAACCTCAATTGTTGGTGTCGGAAATTCAGGGCCACCAAGTTGTTTCCCCTTTAAGAATCTGGTACCGGCAGTGATAGCTGGTTTACAATTCATGTTCCACTGCTTGGTACTGCTTTTTGATTCCCCCATAGAACCATCGCTATTAGACATCTCCAAAACTCCAGAGAGAATGAGATCTTCTTTATCAAAAACCTCAAATTTCACACTTCCGGTCAACCTTATACTATCTGTGCCCACAAACGTGGCTTCTTCTGATTTCCTATCTACTCGATCCCTTCTAAGAAGAGAAGGGACTCCATCAGAGTAACTGCTACTTCTAGTACCATTGACTTCCAAATGGGTGTCAGGGCTCAGAGGAATATGATTCAGAGTGAAAAAGTCAGGGGTTGAGTCGTCAACATGTAAATGGCTTATCCTCACGTAGAAGACTCTCAAATCAAACCAAGGCGATGAGAGTTTGGTAAAGGGCTGGTATCTAATAATTTGAAGGCTATGATTGGCCGCTTCACCATTGCTCAATGTTGTTGCACAAGGACCCACCATTGCTCAGAAGCTTGATCTTCACTAATAATCCCTCCAATAATATTAACTAAGAAAATGAGGATAACATTGCAGGAAATATTCAAGCTGGAATCAGAATGCCGGTGAAAAACCTATTTTAGAAATAAACAGAGAATTCTGTTATTCAGATAAGCACACAGGAAACAAAAAGAAAAAAACTTTGCGCGCGCTCTCTCTCTCTCTCTCTCTCTCTCTCTCTCTCTGGGTCCGATTAAAAAGATGAAAGTAGGAGAAAAAAAACAACAGGTGTCAGTATCTACGAAAAACAGAATAAAGCTAAATAAAGTTCGTCTTTGCTATGCCAATGATCACAGCGAAAAAAAGGGAACCCCAACTATAGGAAACCCTTAGAATATGGGAAAAATGAAGACCAAATCACAAACTGCAAGGGATGCAGGCTGAGTGGCTGACAAATAAGCAACCTCCGACACAAATCAAATAAAATAAATGAGTGAGGAATACACTGCTCAGCTCCAGACGAATAAAACGTTATTTGCTTTATCTTTAGAAAAACGGAGAACAAGATGGATCTGAGAGAAATTCCGATTCATAATCGATCTCATTATCAGCAGAAACTGACGAAGGAAGAAGCTCAGAAAATGTTTAAATGATAAATAAGAAGGTAGCATGAAACAAATTCAGAATTTTAGCATATCAGGAATATACCATAGAACAGGAAATCAAATTATTTGGATTTATAAAATGAAAGAAAAAGGGTACTCACCAGCAACCCCAGGGATCTACAGCCCACCCAAAAGAGATTTCAGTTCTCTATCTTCATTTTAAAAAACAAGAGATTGAAGAGCCATCCGATATACAGAGACAGAAAAAAAAGAGAGAGGAATAGTTTCAAAAAATCCAAACAAAGCTGCTGACTATTATCATATAAAACGTACGTATCGCGTCACACATGTCGCCAAATATATCTCTATCTCGCTCTCTAGAATGATGCAGAACCACAAACAATTACGTACTTTTCACCGGAAATAAAACATACCCAGAAAATCTTTCTTCCACAAGCTGAATTTGAGGTACTAAGCTGACACCCATACGATCGGATTCTTAAAGCAAGTGAGTTCTCAAATCGCTTTCGGGACGTCAAGGTTGGAGCTTTCGATTCCCGTTAAGCACAACTCGTGGCCAAGAGGCAATGCAAGGACGACCCCAGTCTTCAACAATCCACCAATTATTTTATTTTGGAATCTTTTCATCTTTTTGATGTTTTATTTTTCTCTCTGGGCCTCAGAGAGATATTTCGAGGTGGGAGAAATCTCAATATCTCTAAAAAGGTATTCGTACGTCTCCCAAGTATGAAATGAATGGTGTGGTGAAGGGATCTGAATTTGATGGGGGGGTTTTATATGGCATTCAACATCGGGGTATCTTATGTTGCAAGGAAATGGGCGTCTCTGACCCGAATGTTACGATCTTATCCGATTGTCGGGCAGGAATTTGCGTTCAGGAGGAGACCGGTGCGTTTTGAAAGGGATGCGGAGGTTTAGAGGCTACGTAACGGCTCTAAAGTTGAGCACATGATAATCGGTCATTGTTTTATGAATATTACTAAATCAACAAAAGAATTATATAAAAATAATTTTATAAACTAACGTGATTATATCTGATCCGTTAAATTTATTTTACAATAAAATTAATTTTATAATTTAACAAATCACATCAACCCACGTCATTTTATAAAATTACTTTTATGTAATCCTTTTATGACTAGGGTATTTTTCTTGTTTTATTATTTGGAAAAGAAAAATTCTATTCATCATTCTCACGTATCACACACAATATTTTATTTTATTTTATTTTATTTTTATCTTTTACCAAATGTATGATATATAAATGATAAGTAGAAGAATTCAATTAGTTTAAAAATAATAAAACAAAAAAATAAAAATAAATATTATATATGGTGTGTGGAATGATGAGTAGTAAATCTCTTTAGAAAAATGCACTTAGTTTCATCCTCTCTAGTTGACCTAGTTTTACATTTTAGATCCTAAATTAATGGGACTAAGACATTACAATTACATAATTCTGACCATTAAAACTTAACAAAGTGTGCATGTCGTAGCTTTTTGGTAGCCGGATAGTGAAATGTATAAATTACGATATTCAATGATGTAAAGTGTAAAATTTTGAGGAGAATTGCTACATCTACGCAGAAATATTTTATAAATAAGTTTTCACATTGACGAGGCTTAAAAGTGATACACTTGTCGATCTATTTTACAATAAAATTAACTTTATAATATAATATTTCATATAGAGAGACACGTTAGTTTATAAGATGTTACTTTTATAAAATCTTTATATAGACCAAATAATTCTTTTTGTTAATCTTTTCAATGGTCTTTAAAGATTGTTTTTGATAATCTAATGACCAACCAATCAAGGGAGTAAGCCTTCAATTGTAACCAACCTCTAGAAAAAAAAAAAAAAAAAGTAATTATATTTAAATATGTGATTCTAATCTAAGATCCACATGAATTAATCCACCATTTTCCTTTATTTTGGTTTAAGTGGGCAAAGGCTTAGCGGCGATTAGTGATTACAATTTTTCTTTTTCGGCTGTTTGTGCTGTCAAATGCCAAAATATATGGATGAGGATTGTTGAGAGGTCCGATGATAAAGTTAGTCAACGAATCCGGCGTCTCTGAATGAATCTAGACAGATCTAATGCATGCTTAGAGGAGGGTGAGGTGCACATATGGAGGAACCATCCCCTTGAGTATATGGCTGTAATTGGTCCTGTTCGGTATGATTTTTAACATATTTTAAAATTGAATTGGTATACACTATTTTTTTTATTTGAAGAACCGATACCGCATCGGTTACATTCTTAAATCGATACTTCCAGTTTTATTAGTTCTAGTCCAGTTTAGTCCAATTTCGATTTTAGTATAGTATTAGTGGATTATATAATTAGTATAACTATACTATAGTGATATATAGTGGATTATATAGTGATATATTATTAGTATAACTATTAATACGATAGTGATTTATATAGTTATTTATACATAGTGGATTACTAATAGTATTAGTGTTATTATTAATGATATAGTAATATTTTTTATAGTATCATATAGTAATATAGTATTTGATTATGTATGTTAGTGATAATATGCTAGTGATAATATTTAGTGTCTAACTTATTTATATATTTGATTATATATGTTAGTGATAATATGCTTGGTTACTTAGTGATAATATGATGGTTACATACACTTTTATATGAGTGAATATAATCAAATGTATATAAATATATTTATCAAAAAGAATATATATATATTATAATTTATTATGTTATAAAATGTGTTTATCCTTAATATATATAGTTTATATCAATAACATATGATCAAATGTTCATGTTTAAGATTAAAATTTTACATTATATTAATTTTATGTTATAAAATTAAAACTTTTAACAATGATGTTATATCAAATGTTATATTAACATTTATTGAATTAATTTTATGTTATATTAAATGTTATATTAATTTTATGTTATTATATTATTATTATACATGAATAATAGGATTTTAAAATTTAATGTTATATTAATTAGCAATTTAGCATATAATATAAAATTATTTTACATATAATTATATAAATTATATATAAAAATTATATATAATATAAAAATCATATAAAAAATATTTTATATAATATAAAAAATTAATATATATATATATATATGAATTGGTCTGGTCCCATTCTCCAGTGTTAGAAAAAGGAAAATCAAAATCAGACTGGTTTCGACTGGTTTTGAAAAAAATGAAACCAGTATCGGACCGAATCTACTGGTTTGGTCTGGTTCATTTTTTCAACCCTACTTAAGTACGACACAAAAGGTGATGGTGTCTCATCGGGAAAGGTGTCTCCGCGAGACCTGTTTCATCAACGTGAGTCTTTCACAAGATAAGCCCTATCGACTATGACTCTTTGTCAACCACGACAACTCTTATTCTCATCACCAGATCTCCCAAATAATGCATTTACTTAATACAACCCTCCCTCTCCTTCTGTTATGTGGACTTCTCGTGTACGTCTCTTTGGTCACCTATTGACATTTTCTTGCCCGTAGCTTACACTTTGACCTAATAGTTATCTCATAAATTCTCGCCACACATGTGATAGTGGGAATTTTATTTTTTGAATTCTTATCATTACCCTCTTTCCAAAACACGCGTGCTTTTCATAGTTCGCATCGACAGCTCCCCTGAGACACTTTCAAGCATCGTTTCGTGCAGCACGAATCTCAAGATTCTATTCAGCGTGCCTTCCTTCATTTACCCATGTGGCACTTCCCCATTGGTTGAGACTCTCCCATGTCTTGTCGTTTAGTCTCCCCATAACAATTGACCATCTTCCTTATCTTCCTTACCTTCCTTTGTCCATTTTCCTTTTTTTTTTCTTATTCTTCTCCTTCTTCTCCCTTATTTCTCTCCTTTGCTTTGTGTGCTCTACTTTCTTCTTATTCTCTGCTACCTTTATTTTCTCGATCCCTTGTCTCACATTCTCTATGGCCCCCAAAAATCTTGCTAGAAACACCTCTCGGTCTTCTCATTCGCGTTGGTCTCTGGATGACACTTGTAAGAATGCACTTGGGCATGGTCCTCAACTTGTCTTTGGGGCGAAATCTGCCCATCCTGTAACTTTTAAGGGCAGTTAATGCAGCTTCTGCTCTCATACTAGATATCAAGTGATTCACCTAGAGTCTCGGTTCTCCCATGTGAAAAACTGAGACTAGAAGTTTTTCTTTGTATTTGGAGATGGTTGGGAGTTTTCCAAAGCATCCTCAATGGATTAACTAAAAGCTAAATTCATCACATATTTAACTATTAAACCCCAAAATATCATCACAATGGATTAACTAAAATTCAAATATTTGGACTTTAGCTACAATGAACACCAAAATCATTTCCAAATTTGCTAGTTACTGTAGATACACCAAATGTATATTCTATCATTTATTTTTCTCTCTGCTTTCATGTATACTTTCAAGTTGAACGAAAGTAATATTACTAGGTGATATTTGGGGGGCACAGCTTCAAGTAAATTAACTACTGTCAAGTAAATGTCTATATTTTCTAATTAACTATTATTTAATGCATGGCTTCAGTTTACTTATAAAAAAGAAAAACCATTAATGCACGGCTCATGTGCTGGGGGGCCTCGCATGGTATCAGGCCTTCTCTTTTTTTGTTTAGAATATGATTACTAATTAATATATAATAGGTAGAATGGTAAAACATGATAAAATAAAATAAATTAATAATTAAAAAAATTAAATATATTTTTAAATTATTAATTACTCATTACTATATAATAAATAAATGGATAATTCAATGTGTTGATTTGATGTGAATAACTAAAACCAAATTTATCTTATATTATTTTATTGTTATATAAAGAAAAAATAGCTATTCTAATGTTGAGACTTATGTGAATGGAATAGCCAAAATCTAAATTCATTTCACATGCATCAAAAGTGTCCTTTAGTTTTAGCTAATCTATTGAGGATGCTCTAAGAGGCTTCCTGCCATGAGTTCCTTGTTTGGTCCACCTAGAGTCTTGTTCCTAATGGACACTCCTTTAAGGTAGCTTCCACTAGGGGGCAATTGTCATGCTTAGACAAGATTTACACCTAGGTTAAGGAAAATCTACATTCATTGAGTTCATAAGTGATCCCCATTGGTCATGCCAGACTACTCTCATGTCTTGGGCTACAAAGTCTAGACTTTCGTTGTCCTTAGGCCTTTTCAACTCTGCGAAAGGGCTGGCCCAACCCCTTCAAACCCTAAAGGCAAGAAACCTTGTGTTGAGGCCAAGAGACAACACAATAGGCCACTTGCTTATGATCCTCTACTCACATTGACAGGAATAATGTTGCCCCCTCATTGAGGCATTCCACACCTACTGCTATTCTCATCATCCCTGAGGGTAGAAGGGAGGTCCACCAACCACCTCCTCTACTAAACCTTGACTGCTTGAAGGATGTCATTGGGTATGTCCAAGATCTAGAGTCGATTCAAGATCCTGCTTTCTTTGATTGAATTTCTGATTCACTCCTGAACTCCCTTATGAATTATTTATTAGAGAGATTCTCTCTGTCAGTCTCTTTATCTCCTGCTCCTAGTGATTCCATTGAGGTGATAGGAATTAGGGGTGAAAAAAATTGGTGAACTAGTAAACCAAACCAGACTGGACCGAACAAGTGGGTTTGGTCCGGTCCGGTACCAATTCCATTTTTTTTAAAACCGATTGAAATTGGTATGGTTCCAGTTTTCTTTTTTCTAACACTGGACTGAACCGGTTTATATATATATTTTAATTTTTCAATTATATAATTTTTTATATTATATATAATTTTGTATTATATGATAAATTACTAATTAATATAATATTAAATTTTAAAATCATATATAAATAACTATATATTATCATTATATTATTATATACTATAATATATATATATATATATATATATACACACGATATCATATACTGAAAAAGTGGGACCAAACCGGATCAGAACTGGTAAAACCAGAATAACCAATTTAGGGGAGTAACGGGTGCGGTATCAGTTTTTCAAATCTCAAAACCAGTATATATTAGTTTGGTTCTAAAATATGTTCAAAACTGAACCCGTTACACCATTAACAGGAATTGACAAGGAAGAGGACACACCAAGTCTTCCTGAGGAGAGGAGCAAGACTAAGGGTGCCGAGCCCCGTGTTCCCTCGGCCACTCCCGAGGTAGAGATAGCATCGCCAGTGGAAGATGTCCTATTAGGGTTAGGAACTGGCTCTGATGAGGGTTGTGCCTCTGCCGAATGCATGGATATTAACGTTGCTTCCTTTGATCTGGTAGGTGAGGGCAAGGGCAAAAAATCTAGGCACTAGTCTAAAGTATTCTTCAAGGGTCCTTGTGAGCGAGAGGTTCCTCCTCCCCCCAAGGCCATCCCTTGGGAGACTCTGCCTCATCTACGAGGTACCCCACCTTGTTCAACTTTGAGGTGGGAGAAACCTCTGATCCTTAGGTTGCCAAGATCACCAAGGAACTCCATTGAAATTATATATAGTTTTTGCTTTAAAAAGTACATGTCACTATTGTCACAATTGAACGTACAAAATAACATCTAATTTTGCCAAATCTAAAATCATGTCACGAATTTCCATCTATACAAATACAATTTATGGACTGCCACTAGGGGTGATAAACATTCGGTTTGGACAAGAGAAATCGACCGGACCGGTCATTTCGGTCCGGACCGAGACTGAGACCGACTTAGACCAGTTGGTCTCGATCCATCTTTTAAAGGATCGAAAAGTTTCGGTCCAGTCTCGGTCCAGGGTTTTTCCACTCGGACCACCGAACCTAATGAAAAATAAAAATAAAAATATATTTTATATATATTATTTGTATTTAATTTTACAATTTATTATGTAATTTTTATCTAACCTATCACCATTAACAATATAAAATTTTAAATATATTATTAACACTTGTTAATATTCTATCAATTAATTAAGATATAATATCAATTAGTTAATTATATAGTAATTATATAAATTAATAAGGTAATTGTCATCTAATTTATTATCATTGACCATATAAAATATTTTTTTTATTGATTTAGTTACATAATCTACATTAATAAGTCACTTAATTTTAATTTAATATTTTAAATAATTTTTTTATTAATTGATTTAAAAAAATAATAATTAGGTCAGACCAAACAAACCGATAGCTACCGGTCCGATTTTAAAAAATGATGGACTACCAGATCGGATTGAACCGACCGATTTGCACCCTTAACTGCCATTATTTTGAGTTACTATCAGCCAAATGAATAAAATACAATTTATGGACTACCAACATCCACCTGTAGAGACTAGCTAGTTTACCCAAATGAATAACAATATCCAAAATATACAACCCAAATAAACAAAGGTGATTGATTATCTACTATGAATTCTTTTACTTTTGCAACTGTGACTACTCATGTTCTGTTCCCTAAAATACCTGTAATACTACCAAATTACCATAATTTGACATACAAGTGTAAGTGATCACTTCATGATAGCCCCCATCTTCGAAACTTTATCAGGATTCTGATCAGAATAGCGAGGTGGTTAGCTGCCTCTGTATACTTGGAGGTAGGCAAACTTCTGCATCTTGAACTGCTCACGTCGTGGATCCATGGAACTGGGAACTCCTTCCCTCGTCAAAATGACAGCACAGGTGTGGGAACATGGCATCCCGATTAGCCATAACCTACGACACCAGCACCTTCTCTTTTGTAGATAAACTGTTAGTGAAATATACAATAATATAATATAAATTACAATAAAATTAACATTCAATCGAAACCAGTTTGGAATAAGGTATGAAACTCTCACTTTCTTTAAAAAGACTTAAGTCTTTTGCAGAGTACAAAATCTCAAATGAACCGATGCAACAGTCTTTCTGTTGCTTTGTCTCATTCAGGATACAACAGCTTAACTAATCGTGTTATAGTTTGAACCACCTACACAAGTGATTGAGCTTAAAATTCCACTAAATGAACACATCTCTTTTATCTAAAAAAAACTATAAAAAATATCTGGCTACACTTTGTTTTTTTTTTTTTTTTCTCTCTCTAAAAAGTTTCACACTCCCTTTCGTACAAAAAAGAAAGAACCCCACACTTCCCAATTGAACCCAAACGGCGATTTTGCATTTAGCTATATTTCACTCAAAACATATCTCTAGATTAGATTATCTGTCGATTAGCCAAAACAATAATAATATCCATCACAAAAAAGTCCACAATTCACAATTCCACATCTAATTCAACAAAATCAGCCCAAATTAAAACACTGCAGTGCAGATTGATACAAGGCATGGCCTGATATAGATTGTCAACTTTAGCTGCTCTAGCATTGCAATAGCTTATCCACACAATAACCAGCTCTTTCAAAACAGCTGCGGCCTCCCTGCCTAGCCTGCAATGAGAACACACAAGAGGGTAAGAGTAGAATTACTTGATATATATATATATATATATATATATTCAAGAGGATAGCTATAGCTATAAAAAGATTATATAAAAATAATCACACAAACTGACGTGGTTTCAATAGACAAGAGGCATTTATTTTGCCCCGCTAGTTATTATATATACATGCAGTTTTTAACACAAAATAGTTTTTAACACAAAATCTCTCTTGTTTAATCACTTCAAAAGGCCACACTTATTACATCATATGGCTATATATAGATTCTATAGTAGTTACGATACCAACGAAGTTTTCACAACCAGAGGAGAAAAGGATTAGGGTCCACCATGTGATCAGGTTTTTGCTGGTTTTCGATCGGAAGTTATCGGTTTAGCTCTTGTACACTATGCCCCGTTTAGAATTTAGACTAAACTAATTTTAAATTAAATCTAATATCTAAATACTCAACTTTTAAATTATTAAATTCATCTCAATTCAAAATTTCTTTACACGTAGGGTCCACAACCTTTTTTAAATTTATCATAAATATATTTAAACTCATCTTAATATCTAAATACATCTAAATTTATCTTAGGTGAGCCTTACAAAACTCACTCTATCATTTTAATTCACTATAATTTATAAAGAACTCAACTCATCTCAACTTAACTCAATATCCAAACGAGTTTTTTAATTATGTTCTTTGAAATCGACTATATAAATTGTGGCATTTGTCAACAAGAAGTGTTTTCTCATATCTCTCCTACTTTTTCCATTTTCTTTAATTGTTAAAAGAACAAAGAGAGAGAAATATAAAGCACACTGCACACACAATGCAGAGAAAATTCACTTCTACTAGTTTGAGAATGAAAACTAATTCATGTGATTACCTAAAACTAGCCTAATCCTCAATTCACTGTTTCAACCAAAAGATGGCCGATGAACTCCAAAATTGCTAGTTCTTTCTACAACATGCAAAACAACAAAGGTGAATGAATATCAAGAAAGACATCATTGCAGACATCTAGGCAAAAGTGATTCTGTTAAATGTCAACTTATTCATAATGCGGGCAATATCTCATATAAAGTGAAAGCAACGTGATAAAGATCACCTCTCAAAAAATACACAAAAATAGACACGTAAACTATGTGGAAAAGTTTCGTTTCCATTCCTTAGCAACTTTCTTGGCAACCAAACAGTCTCAGCGAAGATGACAAAGAGTCAAAGAAAGTTAAAGCAAAGAGCAGTGAAAGAAATTCTAACCTAAAGAGATCGCCGACACAGAGGGAGACTTATAGGCAAAAATCTCTCACAGATCTAGACCAAGGAAAATGGGAACCAATAAGGAATAATAGTTTTTTATTTTATTTTTTTTACATTTTTTTAAGGTAGAGTCTACTTTTTTACAAAGGTTTACAAAGACTTATCTATTTGAGATTTGTACAAATCATTTATCATATCGAATAAGACCATGTAATAATTAATTAGTGTCATCAATTGGTAATTAGTTGAACACTAGTTCACTTTTAATTGTCCAAAAAATTCATGTTTGAATTAAGATTCAAATTTAAAGATCACTAATGCAAGAAAAAGCTTTTGGGAAATTTTTAATTCTGCTTATAATTTAATTATAAAGTTTTTTTTTTTAATTGTGACAATTACTCGTTTACTAATTATAATAAATAAGATATAGATAAAGAAGATGAAGCAATGTAAATGAAAACTTTACATTGAAAAGGAACGAAGTACTCTAACTTTTTAATTGTTTATTTTGGAATTTGAAGTTAAATTGTTTATTATATTTTATACGAGAATTTAAAAAAATTATAATAATGAGATGGGATGAAATGAGATGAGATGAAACACTTCTTGTATCCAAACATGATCTAATGCTAGTGTGGATGACATGGCTCAAAAGGAGCGAAACTTCAACTTAAAAAATCACACATTATGAGTTTGTACATTATATTTGTTAAGAAATGATAGTTGTAGTCATGAGTGTGCAAGCGCCATACAATCACTTTAAAAAAAGTGAATAAATATGGGACGCACATGAAAAAAATAATTTTTTAATAGTGGACCTCACTCTTTTTTAAAGCAACTGAACGATATTTGTACACTTCATGATTGTATATAATATTACTCATATTTATTATTTAAAAAAATCTCTAATTTAAATAGGGATGAGATGCATGAGAGAGTGGAATTGAAGTGGAAACCGATTTATCTTTGTTTTAGTAGTGATTAAAAAATAGAGTAGTTAGCAATTGTAAAAATAAAATGACTAGTTATACAATGCATGGTTGGAGGACTTTAGTATCTTTTAAATAAATAAATAATATAATATTTAATAAAATAATTGATGTAACAAAAATTATATAGATAATACATAGTTTGGTAAATTTATCCATTGGATTATTAATTATATGCATGAGAGGTGATAACCATGATAATATTGTTACATCTTTTGTTTGGATACAAGAAGTGTTTCATCTAATTTTATCTTATCTCATCAATATAATTTTATCAAATTTCCACACAAAATATAATAAACAATTTAACTTTTCAAAATCTCAAAATAATAATAATAATAAAAAATAATATTTTAATAATATTTTATTCAACTTTCATATAAAACCATCTCATCTCATCTCACAATCTAAACCGCACCTAATTGCTAAAACCTTTGACATCATAACCCTTAAAGTATCCCTAATAGACAACGATCCTTCGAATCAAAGGCTATAAATACAAAATATATAACCAATGAAAAATAATTTGAGGATACAAGAGAAATTCAGATATATGAGCAAAAGAGACTTCAAACACGAAATAATCAATGCTAAATATCGAAACATTCACTCTACAGCTAGCAAATCTTTACTACTTACTGCAATGATTTCTGAGTGCCTATATGAATTTTTCAGCATTTTATGTTGTCCATGTAGCTTTACTCACTAGATTGGAAAAATATTTCTTACCCAACTTAGGGCCCCGTGTATAAAAAGTAAAGAGAAATTAAGACATGCGAAGTAGTCTTACAATATTTATTGTCGGTCATATAAATATTTCAGACTACATTAAACGAATAATAAAAGTGTAGTACTACATGTACTTAATACTTTTACTTACAAAATTTATTTTGTTAGTTTTTTTTTTTTTAATTCAAAGTTTGAATTTTAAATTTTAAATTTCATGATTTTCATCATATCAATAACTTACGTGTGGAGAATTAAGTTTTTTGTAAGTTTTTCTTAAATAAATTTAACATTTTCCATAGTAAAAACGGTATGACTCACTTCATGTATCTGTTTTTCTCCTCTTCTTAAGACCCTCAAATTCAGACAAATACTTAAGAGGATCTTGATCTCACTCTTTCCCTCTAAACACCCAAACTTAAAATCAAAATCTTTAAACTTAGCCTTGCTAGTTTTTTCAAATGAAGTGCAACATATTTAGAATAAGGTAAACCATAAACAGAAAGAGTAATACTATATACAGTTGTAGAGTAGGTAAGTGTCGTGTAATCATTTTAAAAAAAAGAATGAGATTCATTATTAATTTTTTTAATTGAGAAGTGTGCAAGCGCCGCACAATTCATTTGAAAAAAATGAATAAATATAAAATTCACATGAAAATTTAATTTTTTAATAATAAATTTTACTCTTTTTTAAAACTATTACACAATATTTACGTATTTCACAATTATATATAGCATTATTAGCTCAACGGAGATTCAACGCAAAGAAAAAATAATAAATTTGAACAACAGGGTTCATAAAAGATTTGCTTTTATAATGTATTGGTGGATTAAATAGCCATAAGTTTATTTTTTATTTTATTATTTTTTTTTTTTTTTTGCGCCCGTGTAGGATATAATAACAGAGAACTTTGTACAAGTGGCTCTATTATTGATTACGAAAGATCGATGGGCAAGAAGAAGCCTCAAAAAACGAAGGCGCTTTCAGTAGCAATAGCAGAAGCTTCATCAGCAGGAGATGAAACCCAGCAAAAGCCTCAGCCTCAGCCTCAGACCCCTAGAAAGAGAGGAAGACCGCGCAAGATCATCGAGAAACCTGAATCCCAAGATGAAAAAGAAGAAAAACCAGCATCAGGAGAAGCCAAGGAGGAGACTACTTCAGAGAGTCAATCCAAGAAAGTCAAAACGGGAGATGAAGAACAGAAAGAACAACAGCCTGAGCATCAGCAGCAGCAGCTAAAGGGAGAAGGCTTGTCCGAGAAGAGAAGCAGAGCTAGGCGGAAAGGCAGACCCAGAAAAAGCAGCTGATCGAGCTCTGCGAGTAGTAATAAAGCCCACACTTTTCTTTATTATTATCTCCAGCAAATTAAGGAATATAAATCGAAAAGATTCTTCATTTCTCGCTTCCCTCTTGTCCCCATATAAATTGTTATAAAAGGAGAGAAAAAGGGCATAGCTTTTTTATATTGATTGCTTGTAGTAATTCTGCTTATCATCATCATCTTCAGCTTTTTTGCCATTAAAAAATCATTTCTGCAGTTTGGTTTCCTTTGGGTTTTTGGTCTGTAAACATCACTTTCTATACAAGCAAACAAGCTCAAGATTTTCCCACATGATCAGATAAAAAATAACTATTATCTGCAAAATGGTAGATACTGTTTAATTTTCCATTCCTTAAGGTGGAAAGGATATTGAACGAGTAAGAAGACGAAAAGTAAATATGAAAACAAAGAGATCAACCTCAAAGAATGAGTGGGGGGAAAACTGGTTGATTGCAATCTGATCCGAAAAATTGGGGGGGTGGGGAGATGAAAACTGAACAGAAATTACTTTGCAGAGAGCGAGTTGCAAGCAGTGCCAGCAGGCTGGCCTGCCGCCAGTTCTGTGCTAGCTATAATAATATTGCCGAGAGACGCCAATTGATGCCAGCTCAATCCTCAATGCCTAAAACACGTGACTCTCTATCTACAATTATCCGCCTCGCCCCAGCAAACCAATGGCTTGAGCCATGGATTTTGACTTGAATCCATGCCATTTTGCTTGGCGCGTGAAGGAGGGACCCAGCGCAGACTGTCTGTAGTGACACCCAGAAATCAGAATGCGTCTTTTCATTTGTGCGTAAATTGGACGAAGTCAAAAAAGGTTGTAGAGAGATGAGCAGAAACCAGAGAGAGAGAGAGAGAGGGGCGTACCTTCTTGTAGTTTGGGAAGGACAGCCAATTGCTGAAGTTATGGGTTCTGTGCTGACGGAAAAAGGTTGTGAGGAAGGCTGTCATGACAGAAGGAGAAAGGAAGAAAATAGCAAGTGACTTAGCAACTACTCTATCCAGAGTTCTCATGCTCTCACGCGCTTTATCCTTGGGACCCTTATAGCGTTGCCGTACGCCGAAGTTGCGCAATGAGAAGGACACGTCTAGTCAACCAAGGGGACCCAATTTCAAAAGGAATCCTTAATTTTCTCTCACTGTTTTTTTTGGCTTATTTATTTATTTATTTATTTTATATGGGACTTTTGGTTTTGCTTGTTTTAAAATGACTAACCCTAGATGCTGTTTTATGATGTGTTTGAAAATATAATTTTTTGTCAAATATTTTCAAATTATTTTATTATTATATATTATTATTTTTTTAATATTTATAAATTATTTAAAATATTCTTAATATCCAAACGATTTATAGTATGCCTATTTAAAATATTTTGAGGCCCACTATTAAAATAACGATTTTTTTCCCTATGTTGATCTCAAATATGCCTATTTTATTCAAAGAGAGTATAGTATTTGGATATTCTGAAAATCATTTCTCACCTTAAATTGGGGCGAATGTAATTTGTATATCAACTGCTCATGTCGTTTAAGATCAATTTTATTTATATGAATCAAAAGTGTAGGAGAGATTATTGGAGATGTCATGGCTTGTCTATTTAGGCATGACCATAATAATAGTTTCTGTGATGAGAATCAAATATAAGGACTTAGAAAGAGGGATGCAGTGGGCGCTGATCTCTCAAAGTCGACTTTGAGTCGTAGCCTAGATCTCAGCATCACTACGAAATTCAATGAATTTATAGTCGATTTGTACTAACTAAGAAGTAGTTTGAATTCAGAAATGAGTTGAAATGATTTGTAAATAGTAGAAAATTATTTCTTATATTTTGTGCGGTAATTTAAAAAAGTTATTTCAGGATTTGAAAAAGTTGAATTATTTATTATATTTTATGTGAGAATTTGAGAAAGTTGTAATGATGAGATGAGATGAGTTAATGTGGGTTTTGAATGCAAACAAAGCCTAATATGAATCCGTATGAATGGAATTCCTTAAACACATAATTAATTTGAAAACTACCATTTTTATTGGCCCATTTGAAATTTATAAAGGATTTTTAAGACTAGATCTATCTTTGTGCCCATCACTAACAGTATAGGGTGAGTCTATATTCAAATTCAAACTTAAATCCTAATACATGTCAAACCACATGAGAATGATTCAATGACCATTAAAGTGCTACTCTTGATTTTTAAGACCTACTTAACGTTTACAAGTTTGAGTGAGTATGAAAAAAAAATAACACTACAAAATACTAATTGTGACTGAACACAAAAAAGAGAAGAAGTTAAGGAAGAGAAATGATATCAAAACTTCATTACATTTTAAGAATATGTGCTCAAAAATTTAGATGCGTAGATTAAAAAATTAACTCCAACCGTATGAAAAGTTCTTGACTAATTAGAACATATAACAGTTTAGCTGCCTACTAGATTGCCAACTCGTTTGTTTTCACAAATAAGATGCGATAAATTGAAATTAAAGTTAAAAAGTTGAATAAAATATTGTTAGAATATATATTTTTAATATTATTTTTATTTTAAAATTTGAAAAAGTTGAATTATTTATTTTATTTTATGTAAGAATTTGATAAAGTTGTAATGATTAGATAAAACGAGTTGAGAGGAATTATAAAAACATACGAAGAGTTAAATCACTTGAAAAACAGTTGGAAAACTACCTTCTTGCAAATACTCCCCTCAAGATGGCATGCAAATTAAGAACTTCTAAGGCCGACAGTATTTGACATGGCTTGTGAATTGAAGGACAAGAACTTAAAAAGGAAAGAAAATCGCAATAAAATACTTTAAAAAAATATAGAAAATTGTACAAGAATAGCCAAACCTTGAGAGATCACTTGACTTTTACTTCATTCTCGATTGAGTGAATATTTAAACTCTTGCATTGGACTAATCACATGGATATTTGTGAAATTTTGAGTTACAATAATTTATGACCCTTAGTCATTTTTGAAGAGTCACTGTAGAATGACCAAATCAATATTTTATGATTTTTCCATCTAACTACCTCTTTCTTTTAATATTAATACAAAATATTAAATATTAAATACAAGTGTATTTATAAAATATAATTTTTTTGTAAATAATATTAAAATATATAATATTATATTACTATTTTGACTCTAGAATGACTAGTCTAATATAGATTAATCTCTTTAAAAATTTTGATTATAGTCAAAGTCTCAAATTCTAGTCAAAATTTAAACTTGACAATGACCTAATGCTCTAAGTGAACCATCAAACAAGCATTCACGAGATATTTACTTGAGGCTCGATCAATACTCGCAACTCTAGTTCATTAGATGCCTAGATGCATGATACACTTGATTGAGCAAAAATTCTTGAATTTGTTTTATTTTAGAGTTTTAGTAGAATTTAGTTATAATTGGTTTGAAATTACTATTTTAAATGATAAATGATATTTGCAATAATGGAATGAACAATCACTGCGCAACCGCTTTAGAAAAAGTAAGTAAATATGGAATCCATATGAAAAAAAAAATTAATTTTTTAATAGTGGATTCTACTTTTTTTTTAAATAATTGTGTAGCGCTTACATACTCCACGACTGTACGTAGCATTACTTAATTTAAATTAGTGGGATTTCTTATGGATGGGAAACTGTTTTTTTATTTTTTACTGGGTGTTTGGTTTTTAATAGATTAGGACTTTGTCTAGCGTTGTATTAGGATTTGGTTTTGAGTTCCATTTTATTTTAATTTTTTTTTATTGTAAATCCATATAAAGACAGTCTATGGTCATATCTAATAAAGTTATTATTTTTATGATTTTATAATGAAAGCAATCTTTGAGAGAGTTTTCTTTATATCATATGATCTCAAGATTGGTTCTTTGAATCTTACATCAAATTGCATTTTTATGAAATTTTCTGTTTTCGTAACATTACACCCAATTTACATGCTCAAAAAAATAAATTCAAGATAAAAAGTATTGTTGATAATTGATTATAATGATCCAACCGTCCAAGGTTGGGATTGACGCCAAGTGACAAGAAGAGAAATGCTAGAAGAAAAGATACAAGAATTTTGTTGGGAATATTTTGAATAATAAATGATCTATATGCAAACGATTTGTAAAATAGAAAATATGTAAAATAACAAGAATAAATTAGAAAAAGAGAATCCGGTGTTGAGGCACGATGTGATGGACGCTTTCCTTATAGTAGATTCTGCCGCCTCCAAATTCAAACATGCACTAGGTTTTTTGATAGTCTACTCCAGAGATACAACATTGGTTCCAGTTAATCTTATTCTCAGTGCACACAAAAGGAGATAGTCAAACCCGATATAAAATAGCCAAAGCTCAAACAAAGAAAAACAAAAAAGAAGAAGTGTTTGTCTAATTTTTGTAGAGAATTTGGAGTAAATAATTTTGTGGGTACGGCTCCCTATTTATAGAGAATGAAAGAGCACTTGTGAAAAGTCACAATTAGAATGAAATGACACTTGTGAAAAATCACAACTTATATAAATGAAATGATACTTGTGAAATGTCACAACATATAAATAAAATAGTACTTATGAAAAGTCACAACTTATATAAATGAAATGGTGAAAAGTCACAACTAAAATAAATGAGCACTTGTGAGAACTCACAACTTCTTAAATATTAGAGAATATATTGGAAATGTTTCTAATTCACCAAATGACACAACTCTTTGTTTGGTTGGCAAGCGGTTAAGGCTCATATCTCCCAGAGGCATATATCGGTTCAAGTCACCATGTAACCTTTTCATTTAAATCTTGACAACCGAATCGATATATTGGACAATAGTAATGATTCACATTATTTTTTACTTAACATGAAAATTTTTAATAATTTTTAAGTCTAAAAACCAACAATCTCTCACCTAATTAAAATATTTTAAAAGACAGAATAGAATAAAATTTTCTTTGGACTAAGTACTATACATAAATAGAGGTAGCTTGCGGTTTTGAACTTCTACCTAGTGTTAGTGTGTTTCCATCTGAAAGATTCATGATGAATCATGTCTTGAACCAAAATCTTTTAACTCAGGCTTCTCCACACCAGGCATATATCAAGTTCTTTTTAAGTGATGCATAAAGGTCATGCACCGTATCTTGGATTTATGAGTGCTCTAGGGAATAACCCAATTACCATAGACTGTGGCTTAACAGTCACACTCACATAAGTGAGTCCTCTAAGGGTACATGCAATTCAATACCTTGCCTTAGTTTTGGACTCATTCAAAGTATTTTGCTTTTCCTTTATCATTGCATTTGTAGCACTTACATCCTAGGGATTGACCTATAATAATATTTTAATAGTGCTACCCAATCGCTCAAGTAGTTTGTTCTTTCCATTGAACCTTCTTCTTGGGATCTCTAGTCAGGAAGGTTGGATTGCTGCTACCAGTGACCTAATTAATTGGCTTCAATCCCGTCCCTTTGATGTAGGTATAACCTTTGACTTTGTCAGTCCTTTCGTCAATGGATCCACTAGGTTATCTTCTGACTTTACATGTTCCAAAATCAAGTATCCATTTTTTATCACGTATCTTATCGTAGAATGATTGATACTCAAATATCTCCTCTTATAATTAAAGTGTATTACTAGAAATACTTATCATAGCCTGATTGTCACAAAGAACAGGAATAACTAGCATTGGCTTATTAACTAGTAGAATTTCTGATAATAAATTCTTAAGCCACTCTACCTTATGTCCGGTAACATCCAATACTATTAATTCAGCCTTCATAGTAGATTGTGAAATCACAGTTTGCTTGGAAGATCTTCAAGCCACAACTGCTCCACCGACAGTAGGGGTGAGTTCGGTTTGGTCCCGGGAGTTTTTGTGGACTGGACCGGACTTATTCGATCCAGGGTTTTCCCACCCTAGACCAAATCGAACAGCCTAAGGACCCGTCTAGTCTAGTCTGTTCGGTCCAACCTTTTTTTTAATCGATTAATAAAAAAGAATTATTTCAAATACTAAATTAAAATTAAGTGGCTTATTAAATGAAAATTGCATAATAAATTTTATAATTATTAATATATACTAGTATTATATATTATACTTATCTGTTAAAGAATATAATAATACATTGATCTAAATATATATAGTTATAGACTTAGTACCAATACAATAACTAATAACTATACTAGTAGTATTACTAATATACTATATGTTAGTGATAAATTGGTAATACACTAATAATACTATATTAAATAATACTCTATGTAGTTATAGTGATTTAATACTAACAAATTAAGTTAACTATACTAATACTATTATAAATTTATACATATACTATAATTTATACTATAACTCTTATAATATGTTAATATATTAATATATACTAGTACTATATATTATAGTTATACATTAAAGAATATATTGTGATATGTTAATAATTAATTATATACAATTATTTATATAAATAATAAAATATATTTATATATTTTTTTAATTTTCATTCAGTCCGGTTCGGGGTGAAAAACCCTTGGACCGGGGACCAAACTGAATTCATTTGGTCCTATATAATTTGGACTGGGCAGGACCCAGTTCAAAAATGGCCGGTCCAGACCGGCCGAATCTCACCCCTCATCGAGAGTGAAAAATAAATTTACTTGTTCCCTTACGATCTACCGTGTCAATTATCCAACTAGTATCACTGTATGCTTCTAATACAATGCGATACCCAGAATAATGAATATCATGTGTCATGGTTCCTCTCAAATATTTAAGAATTCTGTCCAACGCCTTCCAATGAGAATCATCAGGCCTACTAGTATATCTGCTAAGTCTACTCACAACATATGAAATATCAAGTCTAGTAGAATTAGTAATATATAGTAACATACCAATAATCTGGAAATATCTCAGTCATGACACTAGATATCCAAGATTCTTACTGAAATGCAAACAAGGATCAAGAAGAGTACTAACAGGTTTGCATTCGAATCTCTCAAACTTTCTAAGAATATTTTCAATATAATGAAATTGATTTATACTAATATCATCACGAAATCTCATTAACTTAATACTAAGAATTACATGTGTCTCTCCCATGTCTTCCATATCAAAATTTTTAGATAGAAAGTTTTTAACATCAACAACAATATCTATATTGGTACTAAAGATGAGAATTTCATCAACGTAAAGACATAACATTACGCATACACCATCAACTATTTTAATGTATAAACACTTATAAGATTCATTTATGTTGAAATCATAAGATAAAATTATTTTATCAAACTTTTGTGCCATTGTTTAGGAGTTTGCTTTAAACTATAGAGAGATTTAATAAGTTTACAAACTTTTCTTTCCTGTCCTAGAACCACATACCCTTTGGTTAATCCATGTATATCTCTTCTTCTAGATCACCATTAAGAAATACGGTTTTTACATCCATTTGGTAAACCTTAAGTTTATGGATCGCTACTAGAGTAATTAGAACACGAATTATGGTTATTCTAGTAAAAGGAGAATACGTATCAAAATAATTGATACACTCTCTTTGTGTAAAACCCTTTGCTACCAGCCTAGCTTTAAATTAACAATAATACCATCTTGTTTAAATTTCTTTTTAAAAATCCACTTACATCTAGGAGGAAGATCACCTAAGTTCCAAGTGCTATTAGTCTTTAGAGATTTCATCTCATTATTTACCGCTTCTTTCCAGAAAGCATAATCAATGGAAATCATAGCATCCTTGAAAGTCAAAGGATCTTCTTTCACAGAATAAGTATAAAAATTATGTCCAAAATCATTTTCCTTTCTCACTCGTTTTCTTCTTCCAAGTTTGTTGTCCAGATGACTAACACAAGAGGTGGTGAATTGGGTTGTATTTAAAAATTAACAGTTATAAATCAAATGCATAATATAAAATACGAACTAAATACGAAGTAACAATAAATATAAAGAGTAAGTGTAAGAGAAAGCAAACTCAGTATTTTAATGAGGTTCAGCCCCACCGCCTATGTCTTTCTTCAAGCTACCCTTTGATGATTCCCAAATTCACTATCCAATCTCCTTCAGGTAGAGATAGAAACCTATCACACCTTTGAAGAGTACCGCTACAAAGAATCCGCCTAGCTATACGGATATAGTGCGGAAAGAGATTCAAATCCGCTTGATGTTGTTGACAAACAGAATTTTTGCAGAGTTGAAGGCTCTGAGTTTCTATTTAAAAAGACCATTTTCACCTAGTGAATACTCTCGAAAAAATATTTCTCACGTTGCTTATTGACCTAGTTTTTATTTATCCAGAACGATAGTATGGCCGAACAACTTTCTTCCATTAATGTTCTAGATTTGAATCAGGAACCTTTTACACCTCAATCACCAATTTTCTCTCCTGAGGATGTCAACACCATAATAGGAGCATAGATACATTTTTCTAGTAGAACTGATTCTGAGGTCGTTGTAGAATCAAGAATGCTCAGCGCTCAATTTGCTGCCTCTGTTACGATCATGTCTCGGAGGTTATTGGCGAAGGTTAATGAGGTTGATTGGCTTAACAGTCAAATATTTGAGTTGCATCAAAGGCTTGCTAATAAAAGTAGAAAGAATATAACAAGAAAACAAGGAGTTGAAGAAATTTGCAGATTGGTACGCTCATGACTTGCATCTACAAATAGAGAACCTAAGAACAAGAGAGAGTTCAAATACAAAGTCAGCATCAGTAGATAACAACAGAGGTTCAACGTTTACGAGAAAAATATGGACAATCTGCCTTTAATCTCCTTGGTTTAGCTAAATAACTTTTGACAATATGCGTTCAGCATATGACTAAGTAAGATTTGAAGAGATGATAGTTGTCTTGTTCTTATTTTTATATCTATAAAATTAGTCTTGAGTTTTATTTAATTCGCATCAAATCTTTTTTACTTTAATCCATCTGCATTCTCACTCTATAAGCTTTTTTTTTTTTTTTTTTTTTTTACTACGATAGCTCAGCAATCTTCTTCCAACAATCCCCTTGATCATTGTATAAGGTATTCTACATCTCAGCCACCAGTTATTTCTGCATATGCCATAGATGCCATGATGCAGCAAGAGAGTGATTTGGCTAACAAGTTAGATGATGACGCCATTTTTGAACTTGTGAGTCTCAATACTCGATACTCATCATCCATCGTTGCATTTTC